>NC_091568.1:10404915-10409915 GCF_042767895.1 Penaeus vannamei
AAAGATAAAGGTAAAGATAAAAAGATGAAAATAAAGATAATAAGATCAAGATCATGATAAAAAGATGAAAATAAAGATAATAAGATCAAGATCAAGATAAAAAGATGAAAATAGAGATAAAAAGATGAAAATAAAGATAAAAAGATGAAGAAAAAGATAAAAAGATGAAGATAAAGATAAAACCCGGAATGCCTTAATGGCAGAGATCCTTATAAAGATAATGGGCATGGTGGTAATGCGGGATAACCCTACATGATAAGATGTCATAATTAATGACAGTGTGTATATATAATTACTTAATTACTTCCAACCTGGAATTAACAGCTTAATCAATTTATGTTTTGAACTGGTACTTATTCTAATGCTAACAATAAAAATAATGATTGTGATTATGCTAGAACTACTATAATTGATATTGATAATAATGATAATACTGATAATTAAAACAAAATCGCTATCGATAATAGCAGTTATAATGATGATAATAATGTTAGTAAAAATAATTATAATGATAATGATAAAAAATATGTTACTAGCAATAATGATAATGATAAAAAATACGTTAATAGCAATAATGATAATAATGATAATAATGATAAAAATTATAATAACAGTAACGATAATACTGATTATAACGATAATAATACTAATGATGATAATAAAAACAACAATAGCAAAACTAAGAACAGAAATAGCAACAATCACAGCAATGATAATGGCAATAATAATAAAGATAACAATAATGACAAAAGCAATAATGATGGTAATACTAATATCAATATTGATAATAACACTGATAATAATGATGATGATGATGATGATGATAATTATAATAAGATCAATATAATAATAATAATAATAATAATAATAATAATAATAATAATAATAACAATAATAACAATAATAATAATAATAATAATAATAATAATAATAATAATAATAACAATAATAATAATAATAATAATAATAATAATAATAATAATGACAGTAATTATAATAACAATAAAGATAATAATAATAATGATGATGATGATAATAATAATGATAATAATAATAATGAAAATAATAATAACAATAATAATCATAGTACTAGAAGTAGTAGTAGTTGTTGCATTAATGCTAATATTAATAATAATAACAACAATAACAATAATAATAATAATAATAATGATAATAACAATGATAATAAAAGTAATGATAATATACCAACGACAATACCAGTGGAAATATAAACAAATTAACAATGACAATGTAACCATGAAAACAACACTGACATTAATAACAATAATAATAATTACAATAATGATGCTGATCATAACAATAATATTGACAATACCAATAATCCTGATATAATTAATCCCATAAGACAGCAACAGTTAATAGCTATTGCAAGAACATTATCAATAGCAATCACGATAATGCATCTACCGTTACATAAAACAACAACAGCAACAACAACAAAAACAATGACACTCACTTTAATAATCACGATAATGCATCTACCGTTACATAAAACAACAACAACAACAAAAAAAACAATGACACTCACTTCAAATCCCTTCCTCCAATCTTCCTTATCGGCGAACCAGTCACCTCAGAACAGGAATAAGTTCTTGAGGACGCGGTTCCACAACCACTCCCGATACCGCCGGTTCAGGTTCAGAAACCACCCGAGGGGAGTTGGGGGAAAATAATTCTCATTGGGGAGGGTTTCCTTGGTGGAGGTTTCAAGAGGGGACTTTTCCTTATTAGGGATTTCAGTATCCGAACGGTGGGACCTTTTTTGGATAGAGGTTTCAGTATCCGGATATAGGGACCTTTTTTTGATAGAGGTTTTAGTATCCGAACGGTGGGACCTTTTTCTGGTAGAGGTTTCAGTATCCGAACGTAGGGACTTTTCCTTAAAAGGGATTTCAGTATCCGGACGTGGGGACCTTTCCTTAATAGAGGTTTCAGTATCCGAACGTAGGGACCTTTCCTTAATAGAGGTTTCAGTATCCGGATATAGGGACCTTTTTTTAATAGAGGTTTCAGTATCCGAACGTTGGGACCTTTCCTTAATAGAGGTTTCAGTATCCGGATGTGGGGACCTTTTCTTAATAGAGATTTCAGAATCCGAACGTAAGGACCTTTCCTTAACAGAGGTTTCAGTATCCGGACGTGGAGAGGTTTCGGCTGGGGAGGTTCTGTAGGTTTCCGGATGGGTTTGTCGTTTGTCTCGTGGGCGGGCAGCGTGGGCGGGGGTTGGGGCGGAGTCTGGGGTGAGAGGGAGTATTTTGGTGAATAAGGATGATATTGATGAGAGATATAAGCATGATGATGATAATTATTCATCATAATTGTAATGATGATAGCAATGATAATAATGATAAATCAGGGATGACAATAGTAATATTCATAAGATACTGATCATGATAGTGATAGTAATGACAATAATAATGATAGTAATATAGATGATAATGATAATAACCACAATGATAATAATAATATTTCTGATAATGATAATGATAATGATAATGATTACAGTTATTACAGGAATAATGATAATAATAATGATAATGATAAAATAAGGAAAAATTATTATAATGATGATTAACAATAATGATAATCATAATAATAATGATAATAATTCTTATTCCTTTCACTATTATCAGTACTAATACTATAGTAATAATAACAATAACAATAAGAATAACAACAATAATGAAAATGATAATGACAATGATAATAATAACAGCAATAGTGCTATCTTAAGAATTAATGAATAATTTTAACAAAAGAAAAGTTGAAATTACAAACTGAGACTCAATCACACACCAATTTTCATTTAAACGATACACAAAATAAACAAATAAAAGAAAAAGCTACATTTCATTCGTCCACGTGCAACAAACAACAAACAGACTGACCCTGATTGCAATAAGATCAACGATAAAATTAACAGTTGCTTTGATCATTACCAGCGAGATTGTTTATGTTCGAGGCCTCAAGTGTGAAGCAGTTACGCTCATTCCGGGGCCTTTGTTGTGTCACGTGGCTGTAGGGAGAAAGGGAAGGTTTAATAACACGAAAAGGTTTCTAGATCTATTGGTATTTGTTTGTTTGGGTGTAAGTGTGGGTGTGTTTGTGTTCATGTGTCTGCTTGTGTGAATGCGTGTAGGGAGGGGAGATTTTGTCTGTCTGTATGCCTTTCTTTGTCTGTCTGTCTCTGCCTGTCTTTCTGTCTTTCTCTGTTTCTCTCTCTCCCCTCTCCTTCCCTCTCTCTCTCATATATATACATATATATGTGTGTGTGTGCATGTATGTATATATATATATATATATATATATATATATATATATATATATATATATGGCGCCTCCTTTTATATGGGGCAGCGTCGGCGGGGTTGGCAGAGGTGGCGTCCACCCGGAGTAACTGCCCAAGGCTAAACCTCAGGCGGGATGTCAGGGTGGGGGCTTGGAACGTCCGTTCTTTGTGTTAGGATGATCGGGGAGGCTGAGAGTTGGGGTGGCTGCTCTTCCGGAGAGCTACACGATCACCTATTACTGGCTACACCTATTACTGGTCAGGCCGCAGCAACGGTCACCATCTCCATGGAATAGTCATAGCCATCTCCAGTAGATTCCAGCCCTCGGTAGTGGAGGTTACTCCAGTCGATGAGCATATAATGGTGTTGAGACTGAAGCAATTATCTGGCTTCATGTGTCTTATTGCTGTGTACGCTCCTACCGAAGTTTGTAAACTCGACGTAAAAAGAAATGTTCTAAGCCAAACTTGCATCTGTTTTAGACATATGACCCCGGCAAGATATTCGTATTGTTCTGGCTATTGCAAGGTCCCAGAAATTGAGGATTTCTGGCTCCTGGTACCAGCACTCAGAACCACATCATTGGACGTGGTACAGCAATGTGGGTAATGCCAAGCCAAGGAGATCGACCACATACTCGTCAACACTCGTTGGAGGATCCTCCAGAACTGCAGGTTGTACAGGAGTGCTGAGTTCTGTGGTACTGACCATAGATTGGTTGTGGCTACCCTCCGGGTCCACTACAAAACTTCTGAGCTGTCCAATGATCACCCTTGGGTGTTTGAACAGGCTGACAGAGGGGGAACATACCCAGGGTTTGCTGAGGCAAATCTCTGGTCATTTCACAGCACTCGACAATCTGACAGACGATTATTGCAGCTCAAGAATAGATTGGTGAACACCCAAGAGCAAGACAGAATTTTTTTTTTCGCAGGAGACACTGGAAGTCCCAGATGCTTGTCGTGTGACTTGTCTGACAGGGGATCGGGATTTGCACTGTTCTCAGGTGCGCAGAACTCGCTCAATGTTAAGAAGAGATAAGGAACAGTTTATTAGGAGTCTTGCAGAGGAGGTAGAAGGCCATTTCTTAGTAAATGATCTTCGTCCTGCATACCACGCCCTGAGAAAGCTGAACTCCATGCCCTCTTCTCAGATGACAACGGTTCGGTTAGTAAGCCCTCTTCTCAGGTGACAGCAGTTCGCTTAGTAATCCCTCTTCTCAGGTGACAGCAGTTCACTTAGTAAACCCTCTTCTCAAGTGACAGCAGTTTTAGTAAGTGTAGCCAGATTATCTCAAATCCTGTTGCAGTGCAGGAGTATTAAACTGAGAATTTTGAGCAGTTGTACCAGGTTGACCCATCAACAGTTAACTTGGATACGGGTAGTGCCAAGATTCCATTGCGAGACACATCCATCAGTGAGGATCCACCCTTTCTAACTGAAATTAGGGGGGCAATCTCCAAGCTGAAGAGTGGTACAGCAGTGGCAATATGCTGCATCCCAGCTGAACTGTTAAAGGCTGGTGGTGAACCCATGGCATGGGACTTACATGCTGTCCTGGCTATTATCTAGCAGCCCGGTACTATTCCCCCTGACCTGTTGAGGGGTGTGGTTATCCCTATATAAAAGGGGAAGGGGGAGTAATGGGACTGCAGCAATCACCGAGGTATCACATTGCCCAGTATGAAC
>NC_091568.1:10419915-10427415 GCF_042767895.1 Penaeus vannamei
CTCCTACTCCCTCGTCTCCTCCCCCCTACTCCCTCATCTCCTACCCCTCCTCCCTCGTCTCCTCTCCCCCACTCCTCCTTCGTCTCCTACCCCCTCCTCCTTCTTCGTCTCCTCCTCCTACTCCCTCGTCTCCTCCCTCCTTCCTCGTCTCCTCCCCCCTCTCCTCCCTCGTCTCCTCACCCCCTCCTCCCTTGTCTCCCCCTCCTCCCTTGTCTCCTCCCCCCTCCTCCTCCGTCTCCTCCTCCTACTCCCTCGTCTCCTCCCCGCTTCTCCCTCGTCTCCTCCCCTCCCTCCTCCTCGTCTCCTCCCCCTCCTCCCTCGTCTTCTCATCCCTTCCTCCCTCGTCTCCTCCCCCTCCTCTCGTCTCCTACCCCCCTCCTCCCTCGTCTCTTCACCCCTCCCACTCCTCCCTCGTCTCCTCCTCCTATTCCCCCTCCTTTTTTTCCCCTTTGCACACTATCCCTCTCCCTCCTCTTCTCTTCCTCTTCCTCCTCCTTTCTCCCCTTACACTCCACCCTTTGTCTCGCCTCCTCTTCTACCTCCTCCTTCTTTTCCCTTTTCTTTCCCCACCTTTCACTTCACCTCTCCGTGTTTTCCTTTGCTTCCACTTCCTCCTCTTCTCCTTTCTCCATTTACTTTTCCACCTCTTCTCCCTCATCCTTCTTTTTCTCATGCTTCGTCTTCTCTTTCTCCTCTTTCTACTCTTCCTCCTTCCCCATTTACTCACTTCCTTTCCTCCATATTCTCCTTCTCCCTCACTTCCCCCTCTTCCTCTTTCTCCCTCATTCCTTTCTCTTCTTTCTTCTCCCTCACTCTCCTTTCTTCCTCCTCCCACTCTTCCATCTTCTCCTTCTCATCCTCATATTTCACATTCTTTTTCTCTGCTTTGTTCTGTCTTCTGCCTAACTTCTTCGTCCTTCTATTCCTCATATTCATCACGCATTCCTCTCCATTGCTATACTCCAATTATTCTTTCTCCTTCTTCCTAGGCTTTCTTAACCTCCCATATCCTCTTCTTCCTCCCTCTCTTACTTCCTCTATTTCCCTTCTTCATCCTCTTCCTTCCCCTTCTCCTCCGCTATCTCCTGCTTTCATCTCCTCCTCCTCCTTCTAATTTCCTTCTTCTTCCTTCTCTCTTCCTCCATTCTTACCTGTTTCTGTCTCACTTCTCCTCTCTATCTTCATTCAGAATGTATTTTTGTTTTTATATTTTTCCTTTTACATGTCATCTTCTCTCCTTGCTTTGACGTTATTTCAACCCCCTCCCCACCCCCAACCCCATCCCCACCCCCTGTCCTTCTCTTCCCCTTTCCCAGCTTTTTTGCTTCTCTCTCCTCATATCCCTCTTTCCCCATTTATTACATCCTCTTTTCCTCCTCTTCTTATTTCTCCTCTTCGTTCTTTCTGCTTATGCATCTTTTCTTTCTCTTTTCTCTTCCATGTTGCTTCTTTTCCATATATCTATCGCCTTTCTCCATGTCTCTTCTTCCTCCTTTCTCCCTTCAGTTCCATGTTATATATATTCCCTCTTCTGTTTCTGCAATCATGCTTTCATATTAACAATTATTTCTGTGAAAATAAAAGAAAAAAGAAATTCCAGCTTAAAGATAAAAATCGAGTGAGGAATGCATCTCTGCCATCTTGCCATCTTGTATATGTGCATGCATGATCAAATGAGATGTATGATAATGCATTCTTTCTTTGTCTGTTTGTCTCTGTCCTTCTATTCATCTGCCTCTGCCTCTACCTCTGTATCTGTCTGTCTGTTTCTGTCTGTCGCTCTGTATGTTCTATCTCTCTCTTTGTCTGTCTATTTAACTGTCTGTGTGTCTGTCTGTCTGTCTGTCTATCTCTCTCTCTCTCTCTCTCTCTCTCTCTCTCTCTCTCTCTCTCTCTCTCTCTCTCTCTCTCTCTCTCTCTCTCTCTCTCTCTCTCTCTCTCTCTCTCTCTCTGTCTCTCAGAAACACACGTACTGACAGATGGACAGAAACTGACCTACATATAGCCAAGCCCTCAAACAAGCAAACAAACAAAAACAAGTTAAAATATAGACGGATAGACAGAGAAAAAAGAAAAAATCATACTGGCAAGCATAAAGAGAGAGAGAGAGAGAGAGAGAGAGAGAGAGAGAGAGAGAGAGAGAGAGAGAGAGAGAGAGAGAGAGAGAGAGAGAGAGAGAGAGAGAGAGAGAGAGAGAGAGAGAGAGAGAGAGAGAGAGAGAGAGAGAGAGAGAGAGAGAGAGAGAGAGAGAGAGAGAGAGAGAGAGAGAGAGAGAGAGAGAGAGAGAGAGAGAGAGAGAGAGAGTGAGAGATGAGGAGATACAGCTAATGTTGTTAAGACATCTCGTGTATCTCCTCACGCCTTTGTGTGTGTGTATTCTGAAGTGAGACTATTCATGCAAAAATGACTTTGGGTAAAAGCATGTGAATAGACCGAGTCTGCTCGCTCTGTGTATATTTATGTGCATATTTACGTCAACGAAAGTGGATGCTCCTATGTACGTGTGTGCGAGTGTGTGTGTGTTTATGTCTGAATGTGTGTGTGTGTGTGTGTGTGTGTGTGTGTATGTGTGTGTGTGTGTGTGTGTGTGTGTGTGTGTGTGTGTGTGTGTGTGTGTGTGTGTGTGTGTGTGCGTGCGTGCGTGTGTGTGTGTGTGTGCGTGTGTGTGTGTGTGTGTGTGTGTGTGTGCGTGTGAAATAATGTCCTGCCACAAGAGTTCCTCATTAAACGCAGCAAAAAACGAAATGGATGGTGTCGCGTTTTTATTCCGTTTTGGGCACGGGAGCGCATCATTCTGTTTGTGTGTGTGCGAGAGAGAGAGAAAGATACAGACAGACAGACAGACAGAGAGAGGGAGGGAGGGGGCAGACAGACAGAGAGACAGAGAGAGAGAGAGAGAGAGAGAGAGAGAGAGAGAGAGAGAGAGAGAGAGAGAGAGAGAGAGAGAGAGAGAGAGAGAGAGAGAGAGAGAGAGAGAGAGTTTTCAGTTGCCCATAATGTGACTGATTCTAAAGATTAAAAGAAAAAAAAATGTTATGCGCACTTACAACTGAAATAATATGATTTCATTTAATCATAAAAATAAAAGTTACATTACAAGGATAATCCTCGTAACATTTTACCGAAGGCAACACCACTTTTTTTATTTTCTTTATACCTATGCTGGTTTAGATATGAGATATTAGTTTTATTTCGGGAATTTACAGAATTTCTTATGGTATTTGAGTTTATTCAATGTTTGTTTTAGTTGTATGTTCCACAGCTCGCGGTTCCCTTACATTATTTAAGGACAAATTGACTACATATATCAACAGAATAATACACGAAATTTTGTAAAATGGGAAAACTTAATTTAGAGAAAATATAAATAAATAAAAGAGAAAAAAATAACAAAGCAAGTGAAACTGTTTCCTTGGAATGTTGCACACCGGTTGTTGGTGGTCTGCCTATTCATTCTTATTTTTTTAAATATTTGTTGTTGTTGTTGTTGTTCTATGTTGCATGTTATAAAACAGAGACATCAAATTCTGTATCAAAACGAGGCTGATATGATAAACACATTTTTTTTTACAGAAATAAAGACTGCAAATCTACTCTGTTCATTGCTGAAAACGGCTACGGACTTTTACCTATTTCATTCACAGTATTTCTTCCTCTTCTTTTATGCATGAACTTACGTGGTTGTCTTCCTCTTGACATGTGTACGCACGTGTACTCACATTTTCTGGCTGAGGGGCGCCTTTGTGTGACTGTTTTCCTTTTTTTTCCAGTGTGTGTGCGTGTATATGTGTGTACATTGTTTATCTGTGTTTGTGTATGCCTTTGGGTTTTTGTGTATGCGTTTGTGTGTTTGTGAATGCGTTTGTGTTTGTGTATGCGTTTGTGTGTGTGATTGAAATTATAAAAAAGGATAATAACAATAAATAATTTATTAAGTAAAGTTATAGTTACATATGTATTTTTTTTATATAAAATATGCATTCAAGTGTATAATACAACAGGGTATAATTAACATATAACATCTGGAAGTATGACACTTTGGTTTACATAACTCACTGTTTACATCCTCGCAGAGATGTGATCTAAGTCAGGCAGCAGGTCCGATGCCTCGCGGATGTAAAGATATGGACGACATTTTCTGCAAAGAAGAATTTTCTCTTGCCTTCTCAGGAGGGGGTCTGCAGTTGATTCAGCGCATCCGTGTATGAGGTGTAGTTTGGCCCGAGTATGATGCGTAATGCTCTTTCTTGAAGCCTTTAATTTCATTTCTTTCAGAGTTGGTAATGGACGAATGCTAGGTGGGTGCTGAATATTCACAAATGGGTCGAGTGAAAGTTGTCTTCTTGGGATGCACCGAAGGATTTTAATTCAATTAGCGTGAAAAAAAAAAACTTTCTTTCGTACTTTGACATATTTTTTTTATCGTTATTATTGCCGAACCACTTTAAGTCATCACTGATCACTTCGAAAAAAAAAATCACATCTGTGGCGCGTGCCAAAGGTTCGTTATCTATTTTCAGAGTGCTATCACAGTTGGCTAAATTGCAAATTTTTAATATCGTTTCTGCGCATTTCTTCGTGTTGACGACTAGCATTTCGTTTGAGGATGCCCACTCCGACTCTTGGTTGAGGGCGTCTTGTAACAAGATGTTTCCTTGCCCTAGTTTGTGTGCGAATGCGTGTCATGTCGTCCACATACTTGTAGAGCTTCGCGTGCGGAATGTTATCCTCATTTACCATTATCAGGAACAACAATCGGCCGAGCGCTGTTCCTTGACTGACACTGCAGTGACGCTTAATCTCGTCGGATGTCTTGTTGTTTGCACGAGTCCTCTGGGAGTTGCGGTTGGTAAAGGAGGAGATCCACTTGCCCAGCCCTCGTGAAATCCCAGGAAAATAATTTCTTAATCTTAATTTGATTGATGAGAAATGCTTTCCGCAGGTCGATGGTGGCGGTGGTCATCTCCTGTCACTTGTCTACCTTTGAAGTGACATAATTGATCAGGTCAACTAAGGACAGTAGAGCTTCCTTTGATATTTCCGTATTGGCGATGATTATTCTCTCGAGCATTTTGCGTGGAATTGGAGTTAGCGATATAGGCCTAAGATCATCGAGAGAATTAGGTGAATTTGCTTTCGGAATTGGAACTGTGACAGCACGCTTCCGTAGGTCAGATACCAGTCAATGATGGAGCTATTAAAGATCTCGTTTAGAGGGATGGCAAGCACGGGAGCGAATTCTTGCAGTAATCTTGGCGGGTTGTCATCAGAGCCAAATTTACTTTTTTTTTCTATCCCTTTTAAATGCTGATACACGTCGTAGTTGCTTATAATTGCTTGGGGGGAAGGAGCGAAGGTAAGCTGACAGCTCTGTTGTTTGAAGTGGTGGGAGTAGTTTGCTGACGTTGGCAAAGTGACAGGCGATGATGTTAGCAGCGCTCTCTGGCGTGTCGGCAATTTCACTGGTTTGAGAGAGGCAACTCACTTCTGACACCAGGTATGCTCATAATGTAGCTTTACCATGATTTAGGTTTGTTTCATTTATTTTCACTATTACATAAAGAGGGAAGGAAAGTCGGACTTAGAAGAAAAAAAAAAAACGTTGTGTCCAGGGTGTTTTCCCACGCGTATGGGAGGTTACGACCTGCTTGAAATTCAATGCAGAAGTGATTTCACAATCAGGAAGTGTGGAGGTTGCCCAGTATTGCAAAGAAGGGATTCCTGTACTTTGCTTGGAGGGAGAAAACATTTTCTATTGTGTGTTCTTTGAGGGTTTCTTCGGCAGGTGCCCTTGGTGGGAGATATATCCCGCAAATTACATGCACACTGATGTCGGATATAAATACCAACTCCACCACCTTTTCTGCCCTCGCGAATTTTGTTGAATGAATGGTACCCCTTTATGGTTCTGAGGTTTGATGTATCGTCCTTGAACCACGTTTCTGTGATTGTTGCAATGTTGACAGTATTTTGCTTCGTGACGTCGAGTTCGTCCACTTTATTAGTGAGGCAACAAGCATTTGCAAAGTAAATGCGAGGAAGTGTTCAACAGGGCATTGCATTAGCTGGCGCTTTTGTTGAATAATTATTTTGGTCGAACATCCCGCTCAGGTTGCGAGGGTTTGTACTTGTTACTGGAGAAGAACCTGACTTCAGAAACACTTCAGCTACAAGTGCTTTGCCTCTGAGAGAAAAGGTGAAACTGGAATGACATGAATGCTCATTTTCGTTGTGAATGCATTCCCACCGTTCACCTTAGGGGAGTTAACAAGCTAATGATTCTCGATATCTGCTTCCTCTATGTCTGTATGGCAGTTTGAATGTATAAAAACAACACCTCTGGTTTAGGTGCCCTATGTAGGGGTTTGGCATTAGATCTTTGTTCTCGCTTTTTTCTTTCTTTCTTTTTTACGAGAGGAAACCCACCCTCTTACATATTATTTGAGTTGGTGTTTTCCTGTTTTGCAATGTTTTGACTGTAGTTATCATTTATAACAACGGGAGCCGTGTTACTACTCTCAGGCTGGAGAACCCTGGGCACGTGATGGTACTTTAATCTCTGTACTCCCGGTTCGGTTTGGTTAGCGAGGGGGACTGCTTTCCTGCTTGTCGTTTCTCTTCTGTTACTTCGCTTGTTTTACCTCTTGCTGTTTCTGGTGTTGTGTGTGGCCGTTACTTGTATTTCTTTGCTGCGCCTCTTCTCTGTTGCTGATGGTGTGGGGGTTTTGAAGGGGGATTCTAACGCCGGGCTGCCTGGGGAGGAATGCGCTGCTCGCTTGCGTCAGCAGGGTCGCGCGCTTGCAGTCCCGCACAACTCCGGCCGGTGATGACGTAAGGATCGGGTAGCGCTGGGTCAGTAGTCGCATTACTAGGGGGAGGGTGTCTTGGGGCTGCGGTTCACGAGGGGTTCTGGCCTGGGGTTCACGAGGGGTTCGATGGGGGGAGATGGAAGAGTTGGGTTGGATGAGTGTGAGCTTGGCTGGGGGTGAGGGAGTTGGGTGAGAGAGAAATTGGGAGTGGGAGTGGAATAGGAGAGCGGAAGGGAGAAGGTTGGTAGCAGGATGCGTCTGGGGATGTTGCATGGTGGGGGGGGGGGGGGGGGTCGGGCACAGAATGAGGCTGTCAGACCTACCGAACGTCCGTCCTGGCATACCTTACCAGAGGTTGTTACGGGTTGCTTATTGTTTCGAAAACATTTCCATTAACACATCGGCTTTGTGTATTCGAGTTGCCTTATCTTGTGTTTTGGCGAAAAAACTTTGTGAAAGGTGTCGAAATTTCTCTCTATTTAACGGATGGGTTCTTGACGTTTGGGGGCGTCTATGTTGCTGTGAATGCGAAGATGATGTTTGTATTGTCTACCGGATCATCCAGCATGGTATGCACTGCTACATTAATCCTTCTTTTCGTGTCATGAGTTGTGAGTTGTGGGTCGTCTTGCATCGGACAGTTCAATTTAATATTATGTGCTTTTGCGATGTCCTCGTGGGCATAATATCT
>NC_091568.1:10437415-10462415 GCF_042767895.1 Penaeus vannamei
TAGTATTTGTTAATACTAATAATATTGATAGAATCATTTTAATTGTTTTGTTTCTGCGTTGGTGTTAATATGCTTCACAGTCATACGCTGTCACTATTTATGTCAAGGGAAGCACTTGCGGCTGTTGTTCTGTGACAGAGACCTGCAGACGAAGGGGAAACAAAACAAAGAAACAATTATTGATTTTCTTGCCTACCCCCCTCTTCTCTTACTTTCCGGCATTAGAATACTGATGGTGAGAGAGAGAGAGAGAGAGAGAGAAAGGGGAGAGAAAGAAGAAAGAGAGAAGTAGAGAAAAAGAAGAAGAAGAAAATGAGGAAGAATAAAAAGAAAATGAGGAAGAATAAAGAAGACAGAGAGAGAGAGTAAAATTGATACAAAAGTGAAAAAGAGAAGAATAAAAACGAAAGAGAAAAAAGAAAAAGGGAAATGAGAGAGAATGAAGAAGTAAAAGAGAGAGACGGGAAAGACAGAAAGAAATGGAAAGAGAAGGGAATAAGAAAGGAGAGAAAATTAAAGAAAAAGAAAAGGGGGGAGAAAAGGGAAAGAGGAGAGAGCAGAGAAAGAGAGGAAAAAAAGGAGTCGAAAGAGAAGGGAAAAGAAGGGATGGGTAAAAGGAAAAGAAAAGGATTGATTTTAATTTGATAACATTTATTTAGAGAACAGTGTACATGTCCTGCAAAAAGTCAGGGTAAGATACAAAAGCATCCAAGCTGGCTGTGCTTCTATTTAAGTAGAGTGCTATCAATTAAACATTAGTGTTTTATACATGCCTGAAGGGCTGTGCCATCCACACTGCATTATTAGTATATCATCTAGATGGTAAAAAAAACATTTTATACCACTAATCATGTCAAAGACAAGGCCAGATTCTATAATAAAGGTAATATTATCAATAAGTGCAATGCAGTTCAAGAGATTATTTGGAGACATTGATTACTTGACCTTTTCTAAGGCCCACTACAGGTTGGTGCTGCTGTTGATCGAGGAGGAGCGCGAACAACCTCTCCTGGAATTGAGATTGCTGATCCATCTTTAACTGATCGAGGAGGAGCGCGAACATCGTCTCTTGGAATTGAGATTGCTGAACCATCTGTTGTTGTATCATAAACATCATCTGCTTCATCTGCCGAAGCAGCATTTGCAGCATATCTTTTGTTTCTCCGTCGGTATCTTGTTTGTCCTGCTGCAGTGAGGCTTGAGCTACGGCTGGTGCTGGAGCTGGTGCTGAAGCGGGTGCTGAAGCTGGTGCAGCAGATGGTGCTCGGGCTTTAGCTGCAGCTAGTGCTGAAGTTGGTACTGGTGCTAGAGTTAATGGGCTGTTGCTCCTGTTGGTGCTGGTACTGTGGCCGGCGCCATGTCTTGCATTGCGGGGCCATCACCGTTGACCTCTGCAAGTGTGGGAATTCCCCCACATCGTCAAGGCGCGGGGCTGGGATGGACTTCTGGGGGGAGGGCTGCCTGACTGTTTATTTTCCTATCCTTTGGATAGTATGCGCACAGTGGAGAATTAGCATTATGCTCTTGTCGGGAGTTAACGAATTTCCGAGAAACATTTCTGCGCACCATGAACTTTCATGAGAAAGAACGCAATATCGGCAATTGAGCAATTAAAACAAAATGGGGTCAGAGATTTGTAGATGGCACACCTAAGGGTGCCATGACCTAACCATTTTGATGGATTTAGGGACTACCTCCCCTCATACGGTATGATGACTCTGGCTCATCACTCCGTTAACTTTCATGAACTGCATGAATGACACGTTCGTTGTATGTTGTCATTTCATGTTTCAATTTCCTTTGGAATATCGAACACAATGACATTCGTACATTTTCCTTTCTCGAAAACCTTTGCACTTCAATATCTGCACCAGTCGCTGCAATATGGGCAAGCATTTGTTCGTTCTTGCACCTAACATTTACATTATTTCTCCCAGTCTTTAGCTCTATAGATCCGTGTGCTTAATTGTAAGGGTTCATATTCAACGTCTAAGAAAACCATTGATATCTATCGCCGTGAGAGTGAAGTTTTGTGTCCGGTCTGAGGTGCGCACACAGGTGTCCGGGCCGCGTGTCCTCCGCTGAAGCAGATAACCGCCTCTTCGCCGTTTTCTCGTTCTTTCAGTGGCCCGACCAATACCCCCCCCCCCCCCCCGTCTGAGGATATCGTATCTCCCTCTGTCTCCACGCGTTGGGTTGTGGCCATCCTAACAGTGGGCGCGGTCGCTCCCCGACCACGCGGGGGCTGACCTGAGTGCCTGTCCTTCGAAAATAAACAACACGCACGGGTCGCCTTCGGTGCCTCACAGCACGTCTCGGAGTGCGTGTAGGATCATGCACTTTTAATATAACTGTTCATTCTTTGTATCGCTTTCGAACTTATGATTACGTGAGCATTGTCAAGCACAGGATCAGTATACAAATGACAGCTCTGTGAAGACATGACAGTCAAGGTAACACATTAGGAAATATCACAAGGTCACGAGAGGACACCATACACGTCCAAGAGAGAAAATAAGAAAAATAAGGGAGGAAAGGAAGGGAACGGGAATAGAAGAAAACGTTATAAAGAAAACCCTGAAGAGAAAATCACGAAAAATAAAAATCATAAGAAAATATAACAAGCAAGACATTTCTTTTAATAAACCCGAGACGCCACAATAGCAATAAAAATAAACAAAGAAGAAAAGAAAAAAACGGAAGAATGAGAAAAAAAGAAGAGAAAACGAATTAAAAAAAAGAAAAAGAAAACGAAGAATAAGAAAAAAAAGAAAAGAAGAAAGACTAAGAAAAAAAAGAAAAAAAGGAGAGCGAAAACCCAATTCGACCAGCCCCCACCCCACCCTACCCCACCCCCACCCCCACCCCATCCACAGAACTCGCCAGCCGCTCTTTTCACCCGTTCAGCGTCGGGAGGCTGGAAGGACACCCCGAAAGAGGCCCATTCACGTCTTCGCTTCGAGGGAGATGAGCTGAGGTTGGAGGGGGTGGAGGGGAGGTTGGAGGGGGTGGAGGTGAGGTTGGAGGGGGTGGAGGTGAGGTTGGAGGGGGTGGAGGTGAGGTTGGAGGGGGTGGAGGTGAGGTTGGAGGGGGTGGAGGTGAGGTTGGAGGGGGTGGAGGTGAGGTTGGAGGGGGTGGAGGGGAGGTTGGAGGGGGTGGAGGTGAGGTTGGAGGGGGGTTGAGTTGAGGTTGGAGGGGAGTGGGGGAATAAGAAAAAAAGAAAACGAAGAATAAAAAAAGAAAACGAAGAATAAGAAAAAAAGAAAAGAAAATGAATAACAATAACAAAAATAATAAAACGCAGAATAAGAAAACTAAAGAAGAGCGAAAACCCAATTCGACCAGGACCCCCCCACCCCACCCCACCCCCACCCCCACCCCATCCACAGAACTCGCCAGCCGCTCTTTTCACCCGTTCAGCGTCGGGAGGCTGGAAGGACACCCCGAAAGAGGCCCATTCACGTCTTCGCTTCGAGGGAGATGAGCTGAGGTTGGAGGGGGTGGAGGTGGGGGTGGAGGGGGTGGAGGTGAGGTTGGAGGGGGTGGAGGTGAGGTTGGAGGGGGTGGAGGTGAGGTTGGAGGTGAGGTTGGAGGGGGTGGAGGTGATGTTGGAGGGGGAGGGGGGGAGGTGGGGGGGGGTGGAGGTGAGGTGGGAGGGGGGGGAGGGGGGGTTGGAGGGGGTGGAGGTGAGGTTGGAGGGGGGTTGAGTTGAGGTTGGAGGGGAGTGGGGGAATAAGAAAAAAAGAAAACGAAGAATAAAAAAAGAAAACGAAGAATAAGAAAAAAAGAAAAGAAAATGAATAACAATAACAAAAATAATAAAACGCAGAATAAGAAAACTAAAGAAGAGCGAAAACCCAATTCGACCAGCACCCCCCCACCCCACCCCACCCCCACCCCCACCCCATCCACAGAACTCGCCAGCCGCTCTTTTCACCCGTTCAGCGTCGGGAGGCTGGAAGGACACCCCGAAAGAGGCCCATTCACGTCTTCGCTTCGAGGGAGATGAGCTGAGGTTGGAGGGGGTGGAGCGGAGGTTGGAGGGGGTGGAGGGGAGTAGAGGTGAGTTTGGAGGGGAGGGAGGGGAGTAGAGGTGAGTTTGGAGGGGAGGGAGGGGGGTGGAGGTGAGGGTAGAGGGGGGTGGAGGGAGATGAGCTGAGGTTGGAGGGGGAGGAGGTGAGGTTGGGGGGGGTGGAGGTGAGGTTGGAGGGGGTGGAGGTGAGGTGGGAGGGGGTGGAGGGGAGGTTGGAGGGGGTGGAGGCGAGGTTGGAGGGGGGGGAGGGGGGGTGGGAGGGGGTGGAGGGGGGGGTGGAGGGGGTGGAGGTGAGGGTGGAGGGGGTGGAGGTGAGGTTGGAGGGGGTGGAGGTGAGGTTGGAGGGGGTGGAGGTGAGGTTGGAGGGGGGGTGGAGGTGAGGTTGGAGGGGAGGGAGGTGGGGGTGGAGGGGGTGGAGGTGAGGTTGGAGGGGGTGGAGGTGAGGGTGGAGGGGGTGGAGGTGAGGTTGGAGGGGGTGGAGGTGAGGTTGGAAGGGGTGGAGGTGAGGTTGGAGGGGGTGGAGGTGAGGTTGGAGGGGGTGGAGGTGAGGTTGGAGGGGGTGGAGGTGAGGTTGGAGGGGGTGGAGGTGAGGTTGGAGGGGGTGGAGGGGAGGTGGGAGGGGTGGAGGTGAGGTGGGGGGGGGAGGAGGAGAGGTTGGAGGGGGTGGAGGTGAGGTTGGAGGGGGTGGAGGTGAGGTTGGAGGGAGATGAGGTGAGGTTGGAGGGGGTGGAGGTGAGGTTGGAGGGGGTGGAGGTGAGGTTGGAGGTGGTGGAGGTGAGGGTGGGGGGGGTGGAGGGGAGGTTGGAGGGGGTGGAGGTGAGGTTGGAGGGGGTGGAGGGGAGTAGAGGTGAGTTTGGAGGGGAGGGAGGTGGGGGGTGGAGGTGAGGGTAGAGGGATGTGGAGGTGAAGTTGGAGGGGGGTGGAGGTGAGGTTGGAGGGGGGTGGAGGTGAGGTTGGAGGGGGGGGGTGGAGGTGAAGTTGGAGGGGAGTGGAGGTGAGGTTGATGTGGGGTGGAGGCGAGGTTAGAGGGGGGTGGAGGTGAGGTTGGAGGTGAGGTTGGAGGGGGTGGAGGTGAGGTTGGAGAGGCGTGGAGGTGAGGTTGGAGGGGGTGGAGGTGAGGTTGGAGGGGGTGGAGGTGAGGTTGGAGGGGGAGGAGGGGAGGTTGGAGGGGCGTGGAGGTGAGGTTGGAGGGGGTGGGGGGGAGGTTGGGGGGAGTGGAGGTGAGGTTGGAGGGGGGTGTAAGGGTATGGGTATTGGATCGAAAGAGAAGATGTGAGGCGTTGAGTGAGAGAAGAGAGAGAGAATCGGTAAGTGAGAGGAGAAAGAGAGAGAGGGGGGGGGAGGTGAAAGTCAGTGAATGACAGAAGAGATAGAGAGAGAGAAGGAAAAAGAGAGAGAGAGGGAGAGAGTAAGTGTGACAAAAGAGAGAGTGAGTGAGAGAGAAAGCAATAGAAAAAGAAGAAGAAAGAAAAACAGAGTGAGAGAGAGAAAGCAATAGAAAAAGAAGAAGAAAGAAAAACAGAGTGAGTGAGAGAGAGAAAGCAACAGAGAAAGAAGAAGAAAGAAAAAGAAGAAAGGAAGAGGAGAGCGCGGGACGAAACGGGGAGGAAGAGGAGTGCACAGAACGGCTTGTTGTGCCTCCCACTGAAAGCTTTAAAAAGATTTTCTCTTGACGGGAATTTAGTATGTGTAAGCTTCATGTTATTTCTTCACGTTATTTCGTTTTATTCTCTTTGTCGCTGTAATTTATTGGAGACAGTTTCGCTTCGGGGCAACGGAGTGGGGGGGGGGTAGGAGGAAGGGGGGGGTAGGAGGAAGGGGGGGGGGTAGGAGGAAGGGGGGGGGTAGAAGGAAGAGGGGAGGGAAGGAGGAAGGGGGAGGATGGGGGTAGAAAGGGGGAGGAAGGGGGTAGAAAGGGGGTAGAAAGGGGGAGGGAGGGGGAAGGGAAATAAAGGAGTGAAGGGGAGGGAGGAGGAGGAAGAGGTTAGGAGGAATGGGTAAGAATGGGGAGGGAGGAGAGGGAGGAGGAAGGGGGTAGGAAGAGGGTAGGAGGAATAGGTAGAAAGGGGGAGGGAGGAGAGGGAGGAGGAAGGGGAATAAGGGAGTGAAGGAGAGATGAAGGAGGAGGGAGGAGGAAAGGGAAGAGGGTAGGAGGAATGGGTAGGAAGGGGGAGGGAGGGGAGGGAAGAGATAGGGGAATAAAGGAGTGAAGGAGAGAAGAAGGAGGAAGGAGGAGGAAGGGGAAGAGGGTAGGAGGAATAGGTAGAAAGGGGGAGGAAGGAGATGGAGGAGGAAGGGGAATAAAGGAGTGAAGGAGGAGGGAGGAGGAACGGGTAGGAAGGAGGAAAGAGGAGGAAAGGGAATAAAGGAGTGAAGGAGAGATGAAGGAGGAGGGAGGAGGAAGGAGTAGAAAGGGGGAGCGAGGAGAGGGAGGAGGAAGGGGAAGGAAGGGATGAAGGGGAGGGAGGAGGTAAGGGAAGAGTGTAAAAGGAGTGGGTAAGGAAGGGGAGGGAAGAGGAAGGGGAATAAAGGAGTGAAGAAGAGATGAAGGAGGAGAGAGGAGGAAGGGAAGGAAAAAGGGAAAAGGGTTGAAGGAGAAGGGGAGGGAGGGGAGAGAAAGAAAGAGAAGGAAGGGTGTTGAGAGGAAAGGGAGTGAAGGGGGAGGAAGGAGAGGAAGGGGGAAAAGATGTGAAGGGTAAATGGGGGGGGAGAAGGAGGAGGACAAGAAGGAGAGGATGATAGAAGGAGAGAAAAGAGGGATACGGCGGGGTAGGGAGGAGAAAGAAGAAGGAGTGGGAAGGAAGGGGGTGGAGAGGGGAGGAAGGGGAAAGGAGGTGGAAAATGATGTGTAAGAGGTTTTTCTTTTGTGTGTTTCTTCTCTTTCTCTTCTTATGTCTTTTTTTTCCATCTCCCTTTCATCTATTTTTCTCTCGTTCGTTTTTCAGTGCTACACTTTGCTTATATATCATCTACTTTTTCGCCCGTCGATACACACACAGACACTTGCATGGATACATTTACACACACTCACACACACACACATTCGCATGCACACGCACACACATACACACACGCACACACTCGCATGCATATGCACACACACACACACACTTGCATGGACACGCGTACGTACACACACATACACACACACACTTGCATGCACACACACACACACACACACACACACACACACACACACACACACACACACACACACACACACACACAAATATACATGTATATGCATATATTTCAATAAAAGAATACGTGCCTAATCCACCCCTTTCCATGAAGAGTGAATAAATATTTTTTTTGCTGAATTATGCATCAGTGTTCAAAATAGAATTATGTTTCACTTTGCTTCAGCGTTGAATATCTTTACTGAAATTTCATTCTTCTGAAAAATTTAAAAGTACCGTACGTGTGTATTGATACTCTGGAAATCTTTGTTTATGTGAACTTCCTAAGTCTGTTTCGTTCCTGAGATCAGATTTAGTCTCGCACTCTCCCTCCCTTTGTTCAAATATCCGAAATATCCTCAATAAACGCTGGGCAGTCGTTCCGTGACAGGTTTACCCTGCAAATAGACCCATTTTCTTATACACTTGAGGCAATTTTTTTTTAAGGGATAACAAAACAGTTTCTAAACTTTTTCTTTCTTTCTCTCTCCTTTACAAACAGGCACCGAACATAAGCTTTATATATGACAATGTACATAATCAGCTAGCATGTGTACGAAGGCTTATACACACTCGAGGGACATGCAAAGGATGCTCAGGGATTGCATATTGCAAAGAGTTTTCTCGTTTGTGATCATGCGAGGATCCTCTTAGATCCCGTTTTCTATTGTAAAACCGCGTCCCAAGGAGGGAGGAATGTGCATCCGCATTTTTACTTTTGTTTCTATTTAATATAATTTTTTTTCCTTTTTTTAATGCAGAGGAATTCCAAAATATGCATAGTAGGTTGGCGATATTTCAGCAAATTTCCACAGCATGTTCTGGGACGGAGAGTAGTACTTTGGTGAATATGCAACATGCAGGCGCGTATTTATGCATGTATGTATTGTGTCTGTGTATTTATAGCGGTATGTATGCATTTATGGATTTATACGCTGCGTGTGTTTATATTCAATGTCTATTTAGGACACGTATATAAAGGGGAATTAAGCCACAAAACGCATTTTATTTTGCACTGTGGGAAAAACATGTATCTGGAATAAACCTCCATCCAACATATATTTCGACACAAATGACAACACGAAAAAGTCACAAACAGACAAGCAAAACACATACACACACAATAACAAATACAGAAACAAAGACTACACAAACCCACACACAGACACACAATTAACACCCCTTCCCTTACACCCCACCCCACCCCATCACCAGCCTATGTCGTGGATCGCCATCACCACTTCAGCAGAAACACAATTAACACCCCTTCCCTTACACCCCACCCCACCCCATCACCAGCCTATGTCGTGGATCGCCATCACCACTTCAGACATATTCCTAACACCCCGCCCCTACTCACTCTCGATCTCCTGCAGGACTTCTTGCCCTCTGCGCTATTCTCCAAGCAATTTCAGATCCGTGGGGTGAGGATGCTCTTCACTCGCCCGAGGCCATACGCATAGAAAACGCGCATCGAGACGGGGACAGAAAACGTGGTCGCCCCCGTTCCTTTTTTATTCTTTTTAAGTGTTTTATTACATTAAACATATTCATCATTTATCATTTTTATCCATTCTTCATAAACAAACGAACAAAGAGATTGAATAAGGGGTGAACTTTTGTTTTTTAACTCACGTCAGCAATACATTTTAAAGAATATTTTACACATCTATCATTTACTTTAGTCATTTTATCTTTTATTTCTATCTTTCGAAATATACTTTTTAAAAAAGGATTTGATAATTTTCCCACTGAAAGAGAAACACCCTCACTTGTACACCTTCCCGCGTAAGAGTAAGAATTAACGAAGGAAGGTGTGAAGTAACTTTAAAGAGGTCTCGTGGTCACGTGGTTAGAGAGAGGTTGTCAGAAAACCCCGGAATGGGCCCTCAGCTCTGTATAAGGATAAGGTGTTGGTCGTGAGGTTGTATTATCAGGGTATAGGGGCAAGATTCGTGACCTTTTTAATTAAGTATAGTGAATTATAGATCGGTGCTTCTTTTAGTTATATTTCAGTTTTTTTAGGTCTGTGTTTCTTTTAGTTATTTTAAGTATTTTTAAGTTCGTGTATTATGTCTGTTTTACGTATTTGCATTTCATTATTTTACGTGTTTTATGTCTGTTTTACTAGTTCTATTTCTTCTTGTGTTTTGTATGTGTTTTATTTATTTATTTAAATTCTATTTTGCATTTTACTTACATGTTTTCTCGTTTATTATTATAATTATTTTTATAAAAGTTTAAAAGTTTTAAATCACGTCTCTATACCCTCCCCCCCCCAAAGTACTGTGATGAAGGGGAAATGTAGGGACTGTAAAGGTGAAATGAGCTTAAGATTAAGAAGCTATATGCAAAGCTAAATCGCTGACCATCTGCGTCTGCGGAAGAAGTCCTACGCACACGTCTCTCCGGCTTAAATACACGCTTACCAGTCTTTTACACTCTCGCACAGTACATATTCACTCGCTCTCTCTCCCTCCTCACTCACTCTCTCTCCCCACTCTCTTTCTCTCTCTCCTCACTCTCCTTCTCTCTCTCGTCACTCACTCTCTCTCCTTACTCACTTTTCTCCCTCCTTACTCACTTTTCTCTCTCCTTCTCTTTTTCTCTCTTTATTCTCTCTCTCTCCTCACTCACACGGTCTCCTCGCTCTCTCCTCAGCCAGTCTCTCTCTTTCTCCTCATTCACTCTCTCTCTCTCTTCACTCTCTCTCTCTCTCTCTCTCCTTACTCTCTCTCTTTCCTTACTCACTCTCTCTCTCTCCTCACTCTCTCTCTCTCTTTACTCATTCTCTCTCTCCTTACTCACTCTCTCCTTACTCATACTCCCTCTCTCTCTCTCTCTCCTTACTCTTTTTTTTTTTCTCTCTACTCACTCACTCTCTCCCTCCTTACTTTTTTTCTCTCTCTTTTCTTACTCTTTCTCTCTCTCCTTACTCTTTCTCTCTCTCCTTACTCTCTCTCTCTCCTCACTCACACGCTCTCCTCACTCTCTCCTCACTCACTCTCTCTCTCTCCTCACTCTCTCTCTCTCTCTCTCCTCACGCACTCTCCCACACACACACATATACATATATGCACTTACCCGCTTTCCCTCCGTTCCTTACACTCTTCCTCACACTCCATCATCATACATACACACTACGTCCCGATGTCAGTTATATGGGTGATGGCAGCGAAATATATATCACTTGGATTTGCGAGAGGTAATCGTATGAAGATTGCTACATCTACATCCTTCCTACTCCCACAACCACCTCATACCTCACCCCTCACCCCATTTTCCCCACCTCTCTCATAACTTATTCTCTAATACTCCTATAAATACAACCGACCCCAAACCCTCCACACATGCTCTTTAACACACCCTCCCCTACCCGATACCCCTCAAACCTACACCCCTTTAAGCATCTACCTCTCCCCTCGCCCCCCTATACACACCCTCACTCCCCCATACACCCCCTGTCTTCTTTGCCCTCACTCTTCCAAGCCCACAAACCCTTCCCCTTCCCCATACATCTCTTTCCCTCCCTTTACCCAACACAAACGTCTTCCCTCACTCTCTCACCCCTCACAGACTCTCCAAACTCCAACATAACTCCAACCCTCCTCTCCTCCATGCTCGCTCCCCAAACACAAACCCCTCCCCTCCCCCCATATAACCCATATAACCCCCACCTTCCCTCATATAACCACCACCCTCCCCCTCCCCGACATAACCCCCACCTTCCCCTCATATAACCCCCACCCTACCCCTCCCCAACACATAACCCCCACCCTCCAACCCCAACTCCCCCTCGCCGACAGACCTCCCTTCATGGCGAGGGTCGGGGAGGGGGAGCAAATAGTGTAATACGATCGTGTGTGTTGACCCCAACTGTCAGATCAGCCGCCGTCTTGACTGCCTCTCTTGAAGATGGAGTGGAGGGGGGCGCAAGGAGGTGGGGGGGGGGAGGGGGAGGGAAGGAAGGAGGTGGTTGGGGAGGAGGGAGGAGGAGATTGGGGGGGGGGAGAGGAAAGAGAGGAAGGAGGTGGTTGGGGAGGAGGAAGGAGGTGGTTGGGGGGGGGGAGGGAGAGAGAAGGGGGTGAGAGGGGGAGGAACGGGGTGGGAAGGTGGTATAAGGCGGGGGAGGAGGGATGAAGGGGATGGGGAGGAGAAAGGGGGAGAGAAGGGGTGGGAGGGGACATAAGGAGGCATGGGGGGACAGGGGGAAGGAAAAAGGTGGGGGAGGGGGAAGGAAAGGATGGGAGGGGGCACAGGGAGGTTGAGAAAGGAAAAAGGAAGGAGGTGGGGAAGGGGGAAGGAGGGGTGGTAGGTCGTTGTTTTTTATTATCATTATCACTATTATCATTAACATTGTTGTCTTTGTCATTAACATAATTATTAGCAGTAGTTGCAGTAGTACACCGTCTATTATCATGATTACCATTCTTCATTATCAAAATTACTATTATCATAGTGATTAATGTTATTTTTACCATTATTGTTATTATCTTCGATATCATACTCAAAATCAATATTAACATTGTTATCATTATTGCTATGGTTATTAATATTATCATTCTTATCACCCTTTTTATTATTATCATTAGTTATTATATTATTGTTATTATTAGCATCATGATTACTTTTTTCATTAACATTGATATTATTATTATAATTACTATAATTGTTTTATCATTATCATTATAATTCTTGTTGTTGATATTATTTTCATTGATATCACTGTTATAATCATATTTATTATGGTCATTATTGTTAATATTATCATTATATTTTTGTTATGATCATATCATTATCGTTATACTAATTTTATCATTATCATTATTTTCATTTTTACTTTTAACATCATTATTATTATCATTATTATCATTGTTATTTTCATGATTACACTTATCATTATTCTCATCATTATTATAATTATCATTATTATCATTGTCATCATCAATAACATTATCATAATTATTATTAATAATATCTTTACAATTATTGCTATCATTATCATCATTATGACAGCTATGATTATCATTCTTATCTCTGCAAATGAAGTTATGTCTTTGGTAGGATTGGCTAGTTTGTTCGTTTTTTTTTCATTGGTCAGCAGGATAACTCAAAAAGTTATAAACATATTTTTATGATTTTTTTTTTTTTTTTTTTTTTTTTTTATACCAGAACTGCCATTAAATTTTGGTGATCTGGATCTTGATGCGAATCCAGGATTTGTTCTTATCATTGCATCGGTGACTCTGTAGGACGTATGCGCTCTCTGTGTAGTTCTAGTTATTATCATATTCATTATGATTATCAACATCATCCTTATCATCATCATTATCGTTATTATCATCAATATCATTATTACCATTATTATTGCTATTACTGGTTTTATCACCTATCAAAAATAATCTTTATTTTCAGTGTTTCCCTATAATTGTTATTGCTATTAGCTATCATTTATCATTATCATTATTATGATTTTATCATTATCATTAGTATTATATTCATGATTATTTTCATCATCACCCTTATTATCATCATTATTATTATTGCTATTACTGACTTTATCATATTGAAAATAATCATAATTATCATTGCTGTATGTTATCATTGCCATACTTATCATCATTGTTATCATAACGATTATCCTCATTATCTTTATCATCGCAATTATCACGAGTTCAGCAGTAATTATATCATATCTCTTATCATTATATTTCATTTCTGGTATATCTTCTTCACTATAAGAATGCATCTTCATCAGTATCATTATCAAAGTCTTTTATCAAAGCCTTTCTAATTATCAGTCTTCTAAATTTAGATCTATCAAAAATATATCTAGAACAAGAGTAAATCAAAGTAAATGAATTTCGAGAAAATAATTTCCATCGGAAAAATGACTTACCAAAGATTTCATGTAATTTGAATAAGCTTTCTCTGCGACGGAAATGTTCTTTAAATTCCAAGAAATTTATTTACTTCGCAATGCCGTCATCTTTCCTAAGAATAATGTCTTTTCTTTATTGTGTAGGGAGATAGAAATAATCGTAATGATAACCATGAAAGTGATAATAGTAATGATGACAATACTGATATTGATAAAAAATAACAGTTATGAGAGTGATCATACAATAACAATTATAATAATGATAATGATAATAAGAGCAACGATGATAATAGTAAAAATTTTAATTATTATGATAGTAATTATAATGATGATTATGATAATAGTAATGATAATGGTAATGATAATAATAACGCTAATAAGATAATGATAGTAATAGTATAACAATGATAACAATAATAATAATAATAACAACAACGACAATAATAATAATGGTCATAAAATAATAATTGTGATAATGATGGCGATAGTCTTGAAATTAATGATGATAATGATAATGAACAATATTAGTAAGAATGCTATTGATGATAAGATATTTGGAGTGAGAAAAACTAAACAAAATATAAATATAACGTAAACCAGATAATATAATAAAATAAATAAATAACCGGACACAAAGAATAATAAAGACGAGTATTTGCAATAGATATTTACAGAAGGATTGAAATTAAAAGAATTGAAATATGTGTTGAATTAGAAAATATCTTTATATGTGGCATCAAAAATGTTCGGTTGCATGGAAATATATTACAGATGTTTAGCATAGTTTAACAGTGTCAGAATTTGAAGAACAATTACAGTGACAATGATAGGGGTAGTTATAATAATTCTTATCACCACAACTTATAACCACATTCTAAATAACATTGGAAACAGCGCATAATAACAACCACTCAGATCACCTCAACCTATAGCCACATCCTTATAGTAAGAACACGTTACCACAACCACTCAAATCACCATCTGTTACCACACCCTTAACAACAGTAACAACATTACCACAACTACCCTCTCTCTAACTTCTGCTCACTACTAACCACTCAAAATAGAGCTAAAAACACGTCACGACTCTCACCATAACCAACACTATAAACCATATTATTTAACCCCCAAAGCAGCCTAATTACTACTTAACTAATACCACCAA
The DNA here is from genome assembly GCF_042767895.1 of Penaeus vannamei. Lineage (NCBI taxonomy): Eukaryota > Metazoa > Arthropoda > Malacostraca > Decapoda > Penaeidae > Penaeus > Penaeus vannamei. The sequence continues at coordinate 10,451,674 of NC_091568.1, forward strand.
ATCTTTCCCGGTTATAACACCGATACAACTATCTCTATTAGTGCAAAATACCTCTTACAACCACAACAATAACCAACCCTACTACAGCAATTCTTCCAGTACCACAACACCAACAAAATCTGCAATAACAAGAGTAGCAACATCAGCAATTCTCAACTACAATAACAGTGACTACAACAGTATCAACAACTACAATAATAACAATAACAACATCAGCAACAACTACAACAATAACAGCAACCGCAATATCAACTTCAACAACAGCGACTACAATAACAGCAACTACAACCTCGGACTACATCCACGGCATAAAACCAGCACCGCCGATCACACGAGCCCAAGTTCATTTAAATATCCAAGTCAGAGGTTTTCGTCCCTGTTTATCGCACAGGCATTAAAATTCCGCAAAAAAGAGGAAGAGAGAGAGAAAAGAGAGAAAAAAAAGGTTTGAGAGTTTAACATGCAGACCGGCGGAGGGAACGACGTCAAAAGCGGCGGTTGGGGCGGGGGGGGGGTGGGGGGTGAGAGTGGGTAGGGGGATGAAAGAAGGAGGGAGGCGGGGGGAGGTTATTGGTTCTGAGGGAGTAATTGCAAGGGAGGAGGAGGCTGTCGGTGCATGAGGGAAGGAGAGGATGGAGGAGTTTATTATCCTGGGGGGGGGGGGGTGCGTGGGAAGAAGATACTGCTGGTTCATGGGGATTATATTTTTATCTAATCATCATTTTTTCTCTTTTTTTTTCTTTTTCCTCTCGAAATTTCCCATCCACGAAAGGTGGACCAGGTTCCGCTGACGCCAGCCGCTACGTGAATCACTTTATTTCATTGAAACTGGGGAAGGGAATACTTTTTTGGGGTGATATTTGAGATGTAAACAGTCGAAAAGGAGACACCTTTTGATTGACAACTGGATGAGATGGTGTCAAACTGAGGCCGAAAGATCAGCCTTGTTGGAATCGCACTCCACAAACAGTGACGGCTACTCCTTACCGAACCTCATTACTCCACACCAGGTTTGTCGGACCAGTTATACCTTCTGCTTTTCCAGTACCCTGTGACGTAGTGATGACGTAGTAATGACGGATCGTACGGGTATGACGTCTGGCCGGTAGGATATGACGTCATAGTTAATAGATGATATATGCCAGAAATGTTAGGCATATTATTTATATATCATATACATATATCTAAGATATACTGTTTAATTCTCTTGCCTTTAGTACTTCACATTTGCTGCCTGTAAACAAAATTGTTTTGGATTGTGACCCCCACGGTAATGAAAACGAAAATATAAAACGGAAGGCGAAACTTCCATTAGATTCTGTAGTAAAAAGGTCGCTAATGGCATGGTACGTTTATCGAAAGAAAATAGCGAATATTTTGAGTTTACTTCAAAGGTATTTAATATAACCGAATTATTCATGAGAACCGATATCTTTATAGCGGTTCTTGACATTAAAAAGATGATGTCACATAGCTCCACTCACAGAGCCACGAGTATAGCTATGCAGATAATTTTTGACAAGCCTTTGGACAATAACGAAACTAAAAAGACAGTTGCTGAAGGGGATCACTATATGTTCACACAGATAAGTTATCAAATTAAATAACGGTTGTGACCTCATGCTTACGGAGCCAATCACGACTCGACCAATTTCAGCCAATCACCATGAATCGATTCTTGTGAGAGTTCTGCTCCACATATACCTTGACGCTGCTTTACCCTGTGGACACCCTGCATGACTGGAAAATGCAACAACATTACCCTGTGGGATCCGCCAGATAACATGATGCAACGGCGAATCCAATTTCTGCTACCCAGCCTCTGACGGTCCGTAATATCACACAGCGTTGCGAACGACTGTGAAAAGGGCTTTATAAATTTACTTCAAGCAACAAGACAACCTTTAACGAATGCTATAATTGGTCTCTTTACATACTTCAGTCGTTTCGTTCCCAGTTTGCGCCCAACGTCTGCATTTTCTATTTTTAACAGGAGAAGTTAAATGTCTTTAGATTTATGTTTTATGTCGTGTAAATATCCAAATCCTGTAGTTAGTTTTATTTGTACGTACAGTTATATCTTCCTTTCGTAAATTGATTTCCCGCGCGCGCATGCCATCATTTTGTTATTAACCACTAAATATAGATCATAATTCTTGTAAAATTAATTGTAAATCGTTGCGTAAAACTGAGCCACTGTGTCCTATTTAGTAATAAAAGTGAATACTTTGTTATAAATCATTTCATGAAAGTCCTTACGTTATGTAAATGATGAAAAGGCATGGTTTAACGTATATTCTGAATCAGTTATGTAACTAACATATAAACTTCCTTATTTTTTTGGTCAAGAGAGAGAGGGGGAGGGAAAGGGAGAGAGGAAGGGAGTGAGAGAGAGAGTGAGAGTGAGAGTGAGAGAGAGTGAGAGAGAGAGAGAGAGAGAGAGAGAGAGAGAGAGAGAGAGAGAGAGAGAGAGAGAGAGAGAGAGAGAGAGAGAAATGGGGGGGAGGGGGATGGAGAGAAAGAGAGAGAGAGAGGGGGGGGAGGGGGAGGGGGAGAAAGAGAGAGAGAGAGAGAGGGGGGGTGCGGGAAAGGGAAGGAGGGAGAGAGAGAGGGCAGGATGGGAGGGAGACAGACAAAGAGAGAGAGAGAGGGGGGGGGGGAGAGGGAAGGAAGGAGGGGAAGACATAGAGAGAAAGAGAGAGAGAGAGAGAGGGGTGGGGGGTGGGGGAAGGAAGGAGGGAAAGACAAATACAGAGAAAGAGAGAGAGAGTCAGACTCAATCTAAATTCAAACATTTTATTGCATTAGTTCCAATGGTCATTGTTTACACAGATGGTAATTACATTTCTAATTATGCTGGATAAGTATAAGCAATATCAAGTACTTATGTAGAAGAATTATTCACACTTGAAGAAAGTAAGATACAGTGTTGGTCGTATATTTAAGCGCCCAATTTCACTGACAATTTAGATGCTAATTTAATACTTTTTTTCAACCATTCTCCTTCGTTTGTTTAGATGGGAATCTGTGCGATAATACTTACATTACTTAATCTTACCCTTGCTTTTTCTTCTTTTTTATTGTTATTGGCTTGAACAGTAAGTAACGACATTGGATTCCGAGGTTAGTACAGCAGTGGTTCTTATTTTAATAGTAATATTGTCCTTTATGTTCTTCAAGTTTATTAATGTATGTTCTTCAAGTTTATTAATGTGCACTACGTTTCTATCAATATTGTGTGTGTGTTTGTATCTGTCTGGGGTTTTATTAATGGGGTAATATAACATACTTCAAACTCTATAATTGTTTTTTGTTTTATGGGGACTCGAGTGTTGTTGTTATTGTCTATAGAAGTAAAATGTTCTATGAGGATGTTATTTAGGCCATTGGTACTGAAATATGTTTTTGCTTCTAAGATGGCCTCAAGTTTATCTTATCAATTAATTTAAGCTGAGATGTTGAATAATCTGCGTATTGAGTCATTAGACCAGAGTTACTTTAAATGTAGAGCAAGAAAAAGATTAATTCCATGCGTTGTTGCTTGTATATCTGCAGTGTTCAGGGAGGACATATGTGTCTCACTGAATATATGACTGTCATCTATGTATATGTATCTGATCTCAGGTGATCTGTGAGTTACTCTTCACTCTTGTTTATGCCTTTAATATTGTTATACAAACAAAAATGCAATTAATGGTTTTGCAGCTGATATGATTTTCTTCCTGGGCTCTGATTAGTTTGGCTTGAGAATATGTTTCCTTCGAGAATGAACATGGCAGACTGTCAAATCCAGTTTGATTCATTTGGATTGTATATGAAGGACAGTGCGTGGACTACTACTTCTTCATCCCCTGTTTCAATTTAACATTAAAATACTACATTACATTCAGTCATTTGATGTCATGCGAAGAGCCTATATAGTGTATACATAATGAATATTAGTATAAAATATATTGGGGGTACTCATAACCAAATAGAGTGAGAGCCCCTGCATTAGAAATGTGTTTGCAATAGTCGATGAACATTGAGAATTAGACCGGGGGTAGTTTAGCCTCTTACAAAACACCGAAAGAGATTATTTGTTTTGATGTTGTAATTTCACTAATTCTAAGTTCGAAGCAAATGTTACCAATTATCCTTTTTAGGATTACATTGTTGACAGTGCCAAACGTTTTAAATATTTAATGTTGTTTCATGCGCTCAGGTTAGCTGTGGTGATTTAAGGTGACTGATACCACTGCGTCATACTCGCTTCACTATTTATTGGAAGGCGGCCAAACCTGTAATCAAAACAATAACAATCCTAGTCACTGCCACAACTGATGTTCGGTTTGTTTACAACCTTGGTTGAACTCTTATGACATTACAACTAGGAGGAATACATTTCACTATTCACTAAGTTCATGATTATCACCTAATGCTTAAAGCTTATAACACTTAGGTACATGTCTACATCTATAAATGAGTGTACAAAATACATACACATAGCAGGAAAAGTCAGGGCCTCTACTAGAGGTTCTCAAATTGGCCCTTAGGTCAGTCCTTTATACACGTGTCGTCCGGTCGGTATTAACTCTAGAACTGATCCATACACCAGCGATGAGCCCCCTCTGTGGAGCGCATTTCCTTCTAGTTATGTGCACGTCAGCGCAAGGGACAAGGCGAGTCCTATGTATGTCAGCACTTATGAGCAGGCCTACGGCGTTACCCGACCCCAACCCTTTTAACCCCAGTGACCTGAGGTGGATGACGTGCGCGTGGAGTTGGCGCTCCGGGGAGGGTGAGAGGATGATGTACGCCTGGTGTTGGCGTTCTGGGGAGTGATGGATGCGTGTTGTTGGTGTCAACAGCCACGCCATACCGCTGATAATGACAGCGGCTACAAATATAGTCTGTGTATTTGGTTTTCAGTGCTGTTATTACCAATATTGTTTTATTGTCTTTTTTTTTTTTTTTTGTGAACAGCTGATTTCTAAATCGGCGTCTTAGATTTAAGTTTTCAAAAATGTTATGAATTGGTTTGCTACAATTTTATCGAGAAGTTTAGGGTTGATGAAGTGTATAGTTATAGGATCATATTAATGTGTTTTCTATAATCCAGATTTAAAAAAAAAGGTGTAAGCTATATTTCGAAAGCGATAGATAACTAGATGACTATATTTAATGATCATAACGATTATATTCAATGACTGAGTAGCCTTTCCCAAATGCTCCCACTGCGCCGTAGCCTGAAGACATCTGCTCTAAGCCTCGCCCCAAAGAAGCCTGGAAACTGAAATCTAATAAAAGGTAATTGATTTAGAAGATATGACGAAGCTCATTAGTGGATCTCGCGTCCTTTTCATCCCAGGGAAGAGCATTCGATCTCCACATGTTGCGACGCCAAGGAGAGCAAGGACGCGGATTATCGTAAACTTGAGGGATTCTCTGAAGGTAATGTATGCTTAGGATTTTTCTTCACACACTATATTTCTTTCCATTTTTTTTCTCTTTGGTTCCTTCATCGTCTGTTTGCCCGTTTTTTCCAGGTCGTTTTCTGTTTATTTATCTATCTTTCTATCTATTTATATTTCTCATTCTCCCTTTCTCCTTTCTTCTCTTTGCCAATCTCTCTCTCTCTCCAGATAAAAAAAAAAAAAGGTGTAAGCCATATTTCGAAAGCGATAGATAACTAGATGACTAGATTTAATGATCATAACGGTTATCTTCAACGATTGAGTAGCCTTTCCCAAATGCTCCCACTGCGCCGTAGCCTGAAGACATCTGCTCTAAGCCTCGCCCCAAAGAAGCCTGGAAACTGAAATCTAATAAAAGGTAATTGATTTAGAAGATATGATGAAGCTCATTAGTGGATCTCGCGTCCTTTTCATCCCAGGGAAGAGCATTCGATCTCCACGTGTTGCGACGCCAAGGAGAGCAAGGAAGCTGATTACCATAAGCTTGAGGGATTCTCTGAGGGTAACGTATGCTTAGGATTTTTCTTCTCTCGCGTTTTTTTCCAGGTCGCTTTCTAATTATTTATCTATCTGTCTATATTTTTCATTTTCCCTTTCTCTCCTTTTTTTTCTCTTTGCCAATCCCTTTCTCTCTCTCTCTCTCTCTCTCGTTCTCTCTCTCTCTCTGTCAGTCTCTCTCTCTCTCTCTCTCTCTCTCTCTCTCTCTCTCTCTCTCTCTCTATCTATCTATCTCTTCCCTATCTTTTCCTCCCCTATCCCTTCTCCTTACTTCCTCTCTGCCAGAACCGACGCGTGACTAACATAAGAAGCGTTATCTTTCTTCATTCCCATGACTGTTTATGGGGCATCTTTCTTATGGTCCTTTTTGCTTATTATTTTTACCTTTGCTTTCTCTCTTCCTGTTCTATGTTTGTTCTTTCTTCGTTTCTTTCCCTCTTCGTATTTAACGTTTATTCTTTCTTTCAATCTTTCATACTCTTCTTTCTTGTTTCTCCCTTTTCCCTCCTAATTCTTTCTTTCCATCTCTCTCATCTTTTCCCCTCCTCCTCTCCTTCCGTCAGTGTCTCCTGCTATTCAACATTTCTTATCTTTTCATTTCTTTCTCTCTTCCTATTCAATATTTATTCTTTATTAGTTTCTTTCCCTCTTTCCTATTCAACGTTTATTCTTTCTTTCCTTCATTCACACTCTTTCCGATCATTATCTTTCCTTTTCCCATTTTCATTCTTCTTCGTCCTCTATTCTCGTTCTTATATCTCCGTCGTCCCCCTCTTTTTCTGCCATGAACTCCTTCCTCTCTTTTTTCTTCTCTTTTCTCTTCTACCAATTCGCTCTCCCCCTCTTCCTCTACCTCCTTTTCCTCTTTTTCCTTCCTCTTCTTCTTTTTCACCTTCCTCTTCCTTTTCTTCCACCTCTTCTTCCTCTTCCTCCGTTTCCTCCTTTTCTTCCCCATCCCCATTCTCCTTTTCCTCTTCATCATAATTATCACTCTTCTTCCTCTTCCTCTGTTTCCTCCGTATCTTCCCCATCCCCATTCTCCTTTTCCTCTTCATCATCATAATTATCACTCTTCTTTCTTTTCCTCCATTTCCTTATTATCTTCCCCATCCCCATTCTCCTTTTCCTCCTCTTCATCATGATTATCACTCTTCTTCCTCTTCCTCCATTTCCTCATTATCTTCCCCATCCCCATTCTCCTTTTCCTCCTCTTCATCATAATCATATGACACTCTTCTTCCTCTTCCTCCATTTCCTCATAAACTTCCCCATCCCCATTCTCCATTTCCTCCTCTTCGTCATAATCATCACTCTTCTTCCTCTTCCTCCATTTCCTCATCATCATCCCCATCCCCATTCTCCTTTTCCTCCTCTTCATCATAATCATCACTCTTCTTCCTCTTCCTCCGTTTCCTCATTATCTTCCCCATCCCCATTCTCCTTTTCCTCCTCTTCATCATAATCATCACTCTTCTTCCTTTTCCTCCGTTTCCTCCTCATCATCCCCATCCCCATTCTCCTTTTCCTCCTCTTCATCTTAATTCTCACTCTTCTTCCCCTTCCTCCGTTTCCTCCTTATCTTCCCCATCCCCATTCTCCTTTTCCTCCTCTTTATCATAATCATCACTCTTCTTCCTCTTCCTCCATTTCCTCATTATCTTCCCCATCCCCATTCTCCTTTTCCTCCTCTTCATCATAATTATCACTCTTCTTCCTCTTCCTCCATTTCCTCATTATCATCCCCATCCCCATTCTCCTTCTCCTCTTCATCATCATTATCATCCATTTGACAACCATGGAAAAATTCCCAGAGAAAGCACACACCAACAGTAAACACAAACCGGTCCTACAGCATGGAGTGTTGAATTTAGCCTTGCCTCTATCAGCTTTTTATAACGTGTGTCGAAAAAGCTTTTAAACCCGAATGTCTGACCCACTTTTTCAGATGGATAAAATGCATGATTGAATGCTATATGATCTTTGTCAATTGAAAAAAAGCGTGAATGTTCATGGTGTTTATGATTTTGTGTGTGTGTGTGATAATCTCATGTTTGCCAGTACGGTTTGTCAATAGGATTGAATTAAAAGTTATTTGAATGCTTTTGTTCGGTTTGATGTATCAATATTTTACTAATAAAGTTATCCTGCTCCTAGTTGGGATAATAATGATAATGATAGATATGATGATAATGATTATTACAATAATAACAAAAACAGCAGCAACAGTAATTATGGTAAGAGTCATGATAGTAATGATAACATCAATGATGATAATAATGATAATAGTTATGTTATGAGTACAATGATAATATTGATTATAATAATCCAAATAATGATGGTAATAGTACTGAGAAGAATTATAACAAATTATAATGAAATTCATACTAATGATAACGACGATAATAATGATAATGATAATGATGATAATAACAAATTGTCAATAATAATGATGGTAGTGATTTTAATGGCGATAGAAATAAAGACAGTAAAATGATAACAATTATAGGGATTATGAAATCAATGATAGTGCAAAAAGTAAAAGTATTGATAATAATATAAATGATAAAAAGTAATAATAATAATAGTATTAATGGAAATAAAAAAAAAGAGATTATAATAATGTTAAGCGCAAAAGATAATAATGGTAATAACATTAACAATAATTCTGATAACATAAATGATAATAATTTTATTGAAAATTACATAATCATGATCATGGTGATACTGGTAATGCTAATATATTTGATAATAATATTTATGATAGTAATGGTAATAATGACCATGATAGTTATGACAATGACAATTATAGCAATGATAATGATAAAAGTAATAATCATAAAAATTATAATCATAGTAACAATGATAATGACAGTGATGATGATAATGATAATGACAGTGATGATAATGATATTAATTATAGCAATTATGATCATAACATTGACAATAATGATGATAATCATTTTGATCATAACATCAGAAAACGAAATGATACCTACTCAGATTATGTTAATGATAATAGTAAAAAAAAAAATCATCGACAACAAGAACACAGAACAAACATCTCGGAAGCTAGCGAGCATCACCCCCCCACCCCCCACCCCTCCCACTCCGCTCCGCTCCCCACCCCCACCTCCTTCTACCGCGTCGAACAATCTTACAGGAATTCCCAGTCTGATCCCCATCAAGCAAATTAAACCGAGCGATGAAAGCAGGGGGGAATTTCCTTAAGATGGGGGAGGGGGAGGAAGGGGGACGTTGGGGGGGGTAAAAAGTGAAGGATGGGGGGGAGGTAAAAAGTGGAGGGTGGGGTCAGTTGGGGGAGGAGGAAGGGGGAAGGGGGACGTTGGGGGGGGGGGTAAAAAGTGGAGCATGGGGTCAGGTGGGGGAGGAGGAAGGGGGAAGGGGGACGTTGGGGGGGGGGTAAAAAGTGGCGGATGGGGTCAGGTGGGGGAGGAGGAAGGGGGAAGGGGGAGGTTGCGGGGGGGGGGTAAAAAGTGGAGGATGGGGTCAGGTGGGGGAGGAGGAAGGGGGAGGTTGGGGAGGGGGGGTAAAAAATGGAGAATGGGGTCAGGTGGGGGAGGAGGAAGGGGGGAAGGGGAGGTTGCGGGGGGGGGAGGTAAAAAGTGGAGGATGGGGTTAGGTGGGGGAGGAGGAAGGGGGAAGGGGGACGTTGGGGGGGGGGGTAAAAAGTGGAGGATGGGGTTAGGTGGGGGAGGAGGAAGGACGATGAGCGGTAGGTGGAGGAGGAGAAGGGGAGGAAGGGTGGTGTAGGGGAGGTTGGGGAGATTGGTTGGTAGGGGAAAAGGGAAGAGTGGGGGAGGAAAGGTAATGTGGGAAGTGGGGGAGGGAGAGTGGTGGGGGAGTGGGATAGGATGCGGGGAAGGAGAGGTGGTGTAGGGGAGTGGGGTGGAGATCCGGAGGAAGGGTGGTAGGGGAATGTGGGGAGAAAAAGTGGTGGGGAAAGTAGGGAAAAAAGGGAAAGGAATTACGGTAGGGAAGGAAGTGTGGAGAGGAAGGAAGATTGGATAAAAATGTGATGATGGCTAGTGGAGGGGAGGAAGAGGAGGTGGAAAAACAACAGTAAAAGTAGGAAGAGAGGAGGAAGAGGAAGAGTAATGACAGGAGGAGAAGAGGTTGGAGGTTGCTGTCCATGTTAAAGGTCTCGACAACAAATAGCAGAGTCGAGAGCTTTTATGGCGATTAACAAGGAAAAAAAAAAAGAAAGAGAGAGAGAGAGAGAGAGGAAGGAAGAAGAAGAAGGATAGAAAGAAAGAAGAAAAGAGAGAGGGGGAGGAGAAGTACCTGAAGAAGAAGAAAAAATTAAAGAAAGCTGGAAAAGAATAAATAAAAAAGAGTACAAAGAACAAATAATAATAACAATAATAGAATTTAAAAAAAAATGATAATAAAAAAACAGACCCCGTAACCATCAAACAAGCAAAACAAACCAAAAAAAACAACAAAGACAATCACAAAATAAATAAACAAAAAATATAAAACACATCCTTCAGAAGTTAACCGCGCCTCCCGCTACCCGAGTAGACCTCATAAGCTTCATTCGCCTTCTTAATGACGCTAATTATCTGCTTTTTCTCCTTGTCTTGAGCTTCGTCGTCGAGGCGGAAAGTGGCATCATTAAACCCCGGATGTGTTAATGAGATTCCAGGACCAAACATCAAAAGAGATCGATCCGTTTCTTAGAGAAATGTGATCCAGGTCGAGAAGTCGGATCGATGTGGCGGAAAGTGTGCTGGATGAGAAGTTGCGCGCGTGGGTTGTGGGGTATGT
>NC_091568.1:10472415-10474915 GCF_042767895.1 Penaeus vannamei
GAAAACGGATTGGACGAAGCATTTAAGGGGGGACTGATGAGAATATTTCTCAGGTGACGGAAGGGACCCGACAGTTATTATCGGGAAAGGGGGACCTCTGATAAATGGGGATGGGGAGAGAATGAGAATAGGGTGGAGTCTGAGGGGGAGGGGGATAGGAGTGACAGAGGAGAGGGGTGGGCTAGAAAGAGTGAAATGGATAGGAGGGACTGATTGGGTTGAGGATGATGATGATAACGATGATGGTGATGAGTATGTCACTACAACAAATGCTGCTAATGACGAAAATAATATTAATGATAATGAGGATGATGGAAGTAATGATAATGATAACAGTGATATTGTTACTGTTAATGATGATGATGATAATAAGAATAATGATAATGCAAGTAATGAATATAAAATATTAATGATAATAGCAAAAATAATGATAATACTAAGTACTGTCAAGAAAATTATAATGACGTTGATTATAAAAACAACAGCAGCAACAAGAATGATAATAAGAATAATGATCATAACTATAATAAGAATGATAACAATGATAATAATGATAATGATAATAATCATAATAAGAGTAAAATAAATACCAATAACATTAATGCAAATATCAATCATAATGATAATAATAACGATGCGGATAACAGAAATAAGGGAAGGAGTAACAACAACAGCGATGATAATAATTATCAGAATAGTAATGGAGATAACAACAACTGATAGAAATGATGATAATAATAACGCTATTAATGGTACTATAGATAATCATGCTATTAGTTACAACAATAATCGTAGAGATTGATGCCCAGAAATTGAATAAACGAAATAAATAGATTTTTTTTCTTTCTTTCTTTTCTTTCTCTATTTTTTTTTTTCTTTTTTCATGTGCCTGCCCCCCTCCCCCCCCCCCCCTTTGACGTGTAACACCAAGGATTCTGATGTGTGCCTGAAGTGTAAAGAGCGTGCTTGACCGTGCGTGTGTGCGTTTGCATGCGTGAAAATGTCTCTATGTGATGTATGTTGATGCGTGCGTGCGTGCATATACGTGTGCGTGTGAATCTGCATGAAGTGTAAGTGGATATGCATGCGTGCAAAAATATATCTGCGGAAATGTTTGGCAAGCACTTAAAGGTCTCAAAGCAGGACGCGATTTCTGCTTGCACTTACAGCATTAAAAGCCTCTGTTCGGGTTGTGCTTGTCCTTTCGCCTCAACACGTTTTTGACATGTGTTGGCAGTGTCCCCCGACGGCGGAAACAAACGCCTGAGTTGTTGGATAAAGTTTTGGTATTAGAACTTTGAGAAAAGTACTTTTTTCTACAATTGAACATTTTTATTCTCAATATATTTACTTCCTTTTTCATATGCATATATATATGTGTGTATATATACGTATATATATATATATATATATATATATATATATATATATATATATATATATATATATATATATATATATATATATATATATATATATATATACGTATATATATATACACATATATATAAACATATGAAAAAGAGAGTAAATATGTTGAGAATAAAAATGTTCAGTTGTAGAAAAAAACACTTTTCTCAAAGTTCTGATATATATATATATATATATATATATATATATATATATATATATATATATATATATATATATATATATATATATATATATATATATATATATATATATATATATATATATATATATATATATATGTATGTATATATATATATATATATATATATATATATATATATATATATGTATGTATATGTATATGTATGTGTGTGTGTGTGTGTGTGTGTGTGTATTGTAACATAACACAGACACATAAAAGTATAAACTCCTATGCACGTACGAGTTGTGTTAATCCGCAATTGTGCAGTCACCGGACAACGACGTACGGATGGATCCTTGTAACCCCGTCAGCGAACGTGTCCATATGTGTGCGCAGGCATATATCCGCACACACAATATCCGTAACAATATCCTGCTCCTTGTGCCGCGGCCAGAAACAGCCCTTCGCACAGGATCGGCTTCGAATGCGGTGTAGAATCTCTTCGTCTCGGAAACGCCTTGCTTCGTCTTTTGTTCGGATCGTGAATAGCCGTGATCTGATCCCGTGATCTGGAATCTGATGATCATAAGGGATTAAATCATTGGGATTGGATGGAACTGTTGTTTTGAGGAAGTGAAAACGTTCTTCGGATTTTTTGTTTTGTTTTATTTTTAAGGTCTTCTATCTTTTAAGTTGTGTTTGTATATTATATATCCATATATAGACATATGGGATCGACATTACTTAGGGTCATTATGTTTATTTACAGAAATTACTTAGAAAATTGAAAAAAGGCAGAAGAAGAGTAAAAAGAAATAGAGCACAGATGATTATAGAATGAGATAGATAGACAAGGAGAAAGAGAGAAAGAGAGAGAGAGAGAGAGAGAGAGAGAGAGAGAGAGAGAGAGAGAGAGAGAGAGAGAGAGAGAGAGAGAGAGAGAGA
>NC_091568.1:10534915-10537415 GCF_042767895.1 Penaeus vannamei
TACTTAGCCACCCCCCCCCCCCCCGCCCCCTTAGCCTGTGGAAAGTAAAGAGGAGAGTATGACATTTATCAGTACTTTTGCCATTTTAAAATATCATGAAGACAAAACACACTGAACTTTAGATGAAAAGAATGCCGGCGAAACGCATTTAAAATGGAACTGAAATACATTTAAAGAATACATAATTAAATTGCTTGAACGAAAAAAGGGAATTATTCTTGATGCGGTTCTAACTAGTGAAGAGAGGAGAAGAGAGAAATATGGAGAGAAGGGAGGGGAGGGGGTGAGAGTGTGGATAGAAATGGGGAGAGTAGAGAGAGAGACGGGGGGTGGGTGGGGGAAGAAAGGGGAGAGGGGATGAGAGGGGGGGGGGGAAGTTAGAGGGGAATGCACTTACAATGATTTTAATTACGGCAAAGTACCCAGTCCGTTACAATTAAAAAAAAAAGAAAAAAAAAAGTAGCATCATATTCTTATTTAGTCTCTTATGCTTTGTTAATATTTTTGTAGTGATAACTCCCTATGCATTTTTTTTCTTACTATTGTGCTATCCTTGATATTATGATAATAGTGAAAATAATTAGAATTATTTTTATCATTATCAGCAGTAACACTGGTATGAAATTACACACAAAAAAATCCTCTTTTATCAGTACATCATTTAATGGCAGATTAAAAAAAAAAAAAAAAAAAAAAAAAAATTTAGTACCCAGTCTTACTTCTGCTTTAATGACACATGTATATTTATCTGTTCCATTAACTGATTTATTCCTTCCTTCATAGCTTTATTTTGTGATTTTTATTTCTTATTTATTCATTTTTATTTGTTTATTTATTTATTTATTTATTTATTTATTTATTTATTTATTTATTTATTTATTTATTTATTTATTTATTTATTTATTTATTTATTTATTTATCTATTTATTTATTTATTTATTTACTCATTTATTTATTTATTTATTTATTTATTTATTTTTTGTTTTTAGTTATGTAAATCAAATAGGACACTTATGGACATCTGAATGATTAGATGAATATTAATTTTTTAAAGTAAAATGAAACCAGTACTTTGTTGTTACTCTGACATTAGCACCAACGTAAAAAAATAAATGAAAATAAATAAATTAGATTATTATCTAATTAGGATTAATGCATGGATGAAAATAATTCCCCCCCCCTCTTTTTTTATCTCACATATTCCATCCACTTTTCCACTTTCTACCTTCCACATCCTTTATCCTATATCCACTTTGGGATCCACATCCACACTTTCTCTCCCGCATCCACATCGTCTTTCCTAAATGCCTTTTTTTCTCACGTTCACAAAATTGTCGATATCCACTTCCATATCGTCATCCACATCTATGGTATCCACATCTACATATTTTCTTTAATTTGGACATTCAGTTTGGAATTCACGATATCCATATCCACTTCGATTTCGAGATCTACCTCAATATCCACTTTCATCAATATATCCACATCCACATCGAGAGCCACATCCATATTTACATCAATATCTACATACGCTTCTAGATCCATATCCACATCCACTTCGAGAGCCACATCCATATCCACATACACTTCTAGATCTATATCCACATCCACTTCGAAATCTACATCCATATCTACATCTACTTCGAAATCCACATACACTTCGAGATCCACATCCATATCCACATACACTTCAAGATCCACATACATATCCACATCCACTTATAGATCCATATCCACGTCCATACGCACATCGACATCCACTTCGAAATCCACATCCATATCCACATTCACTACGAAACCCACATCCATATCCACGTCGACAGCCTTCCTCTTACATCCACATCCACTTCGGGATCGAGGAGCAAAATAGGAAATGTTTGTAGAAGGCGGTGGGTGAGGGGGAGAGGGTGAGGGGGTAAGGGAAGGGAGGGAGGGAGGGAGGGAGGGAATGATGGTAGAATAAACAAGCGAAAGAATAGGGTGACGAGGAGGGGAGGGGAGGGGGTGAGGAGAAGGAGGAGGAGGAGGAGGAGGAGGAAGGGGAGGAGGAGGAGGAGGAGGAAGAGGAGGAGGAAGAAGGAGGAGGAAGAGGAGGAAGAGGAGGAGCAGGAGGAGGAGAAGGAGGAGGAGGAGGAGGAGGAGGAGGAGGAGGAGGAGGAGGAGGAGGAAGATGAGTAAGGGAAGAGAGGGATGGGGAGGAGGAGGAAGAGGAGGGGGAGGGGCGTAGGGAGAAGAGGGGGAGGGAAAGGAGGGAAGGAGAAGAGAAGGGAGGGTAGAGATAGTCGTAGGGGGGAGGTGGGAGAGAAGGAGAGAGGAGAAAGAGTGAGAGGCTCGGAAGGAGGAATAGAAGAGAAAAGAGATAAAAGAGAGGGATAAAAAGAGAAAGGATAAGGGGTGGGGTTGGAAAAACTATGCGATATATAAAATAGATAAATAAATAAAAATATGCGATAAAAATTTAATAAACAACGAAAAAAACGAGAAAATTAGAAAAATGTTT
>NC_091568.1:10559915-10564915 GCF_042767895.1 Penaeus vannamei
CCTCATATGCAATTATGAATAACCTAATAAAAAAAAATCTTCACATGGAATTATCAACTAATTATCCCCATATGCAATAAGGAATAAATAAATAACAAACATCTGATTATCATATGCATTTATTAATCACTAAATAACAATTCTTCATCCTCATATGCAATTATAAATAATAAAAAAAATCCTTAAAGATACGTTTTTTTATCGTCATATGCAATCATGAACAGTAAATAGCAAATATCTTTTGAATCCCCATATACAATTATTAATTACTAAATAATGTTTTATCCTTATATGCTGTTATTAACTAATTAACACACATCTTTTATCCTCATATGCAAACATGAATAAGTAAATAACAAATATCTTTTTATTCTCATAAACAATTATTCATAACTTTAAAATACACTTTTAAAAATCTTTTTATACAAGATTCAGTAACTAAATAGATATATATCTATTTATCCTCATATGCAACTATGAATAATTAAAGATATGTATATATATATACATATATATATATACATATATATATATATATATATATATATATATATATATATATATATATATATATATATATATATATATATATATATATATATATATATATATATATATATATATATATATATATATATATATATATATATATATATATATATATATATATGTATATATATATATATATATATATATATACATATATATATATATATATACATATATATATATATATATATATATATATATATATATATATATATATATATATATATATATATATATATATATATATATATATATATATATATATATATATATATATATATATATATATATATATATATATATATATATGTATATATATATATATATATATATATATATATATATATATATATATATATATATATATATATATATGTACATTTTTCCTCATATCCAGTTATTAATCACTAAATAACAGATGTTTTTAATGGTTATGATAAAGAATTTTTTAATGAAAGATAAAATAACTACAATAGATAAAAGAGAAGATAGGAAAGGAATAGAATGAAATAAATAAGGATGGAAGGAGGAGCATAAGAAAGACTGAAGAAAAGAAGATGGAAGGAGGAAGATAAGATGGAATGAAGGAAGGAAGACAGGATAAGAGAAATATGCAAAATAAGGGATGGAATGAAGGAAGAAGGGTAGAAGGAATGGAGAAAAGAAGGGAATAAGAAGGAATGAAGGAAGAAAGGAGAGAAGGAATGAACAAAGGAAGGGAATAGGAAGGAATGATAAAAGAAGGAAGGAATGAAGGGAGAAAAGGAAATAGAAAGAAACAGGACACTACAAATATGCCAATAAACCGATGATGAAAAAAAAAAAAAACGGATGAATGGATGGATAAGTAAAAGAATGAGTAAATAAATAGATAAATAAATAAATAAACTGATAAGTGGAAATGACAGAAAAATGAGACAGGAAAGTATAACATGATAATTATAATAAATGCCAATAGCTAGATTAGCAAACATGGAAAAAGATAGAAAGCAAATACAGGGGAACGCAAGTAAAAGATAAGAAAACGAAAGAAAAGAAAGAACGAAGAAATAACGAGAATTGAGAATGAAATAAAAAAGTAAGTAGCAGAATAAAATATGTATATATACATATGTGTGTGTATGCAAACATACATGTGTATATATGTATGTTTGTACGGAAAATCTTCAAGATATACAATATGTAATATTTCAGGCCAAATACGCATAATGTTTCTTTATTTATTTATTATTCATAGATCAATAAAAAATAATAAATGCCTTATCTATTCATTTTCAAATTTAAATCATTATAGTAAAAACACATAAGAACACCGTCTGTTAATCCAGTGCATTTTCCTACCTTTTTATAAAAGATTTAGGTCACGTGATAAAATCCAAACTATTGGCTTGTGTTACTGTGGCAGTCAGGTAAATATAGAAGACCCAGATGGAGTGGTATTTGCATGACGCCTTGAGCCCGATTTAGAGCCCGAAGGAATCAAAACACATTAGAAATTGATGAGATGCATGCAGGACCTTGTTTTTTTCTTTTTCTTTTTTTTCTTTTTATTTCTTTTCTCTTCTTTTTTTATATGCATGATGTAGCTCTCTCTCTCTCTCTCTCTCTCTCTCTCACACACACACACACACACACACACACACACACACACACACACACACACACACACACATATGAAAATACATATTAGAGAAAATTAAAAAAAAAGAAAAAAAGCAATGTTTATGCGTAATAAAACTTTTGCATGGAGGATACTTGCACGAACAAGTACAAAAAAAAAAAAAAAAAATCACCGTATCATAAAGAACTATTGATAATAATTGATCCACCTTCTTCGAACTCCTCGTCGCTGGCTTTGTCTTTGATATGCAGTCCTACGTCGACCGCAGGAACTCCACGGCTCCCCCCCCCACCCCTCCTCACTCCCCCAACCCCCCCAACCCGCCCAGCCCACCTTACCCTCTCCCCCCCACAACCCGCCCACCCCACCTTACCCCTCCTCACTCCCCCACAACCCGCCCACCTCACCTTACTCCTCTCCTCCCCCCACACCCACTATACCTTACCCTTCCTAACCCGCCCCCCCCCCCCCCGCCCGCCCTACCTTACTCCAGCCTCCCCCACCCCTAACCCGCCAATCCCACCTTACCCCTGTCCCCCCCAACCCGCCCACCCCACCGTACCCCTCTACCCCCCTCCTCACCCGCCCACCCCACCTTACCCCTCCTCACCCCCCCCTAACCCGCCCACCCCACCTTACCCCTCTCCCCCCCTCTTCACCCGCTCACCCCACCTTACCCCCGTCCCCCCACCTACCCCCCCCCCCCCTCTAAGCGCCGTCATTGACACCAAACATCTGTAAGGAATTCTGGTCTTTGTCTTCCTCCTCCTTCTCTGACCTGTCACGCTTCCTTCAGGGTCATTTTCTTCCTTTTTCTTTTTCTTCTTCTTTTACTTCTCTTCTTGTTATTTATATTTTCTTTGTCTTCTTCTACTTCTTTCCGTTTATTTTTCTTTGTTTTTCTTCTTTCTTTCTTTTTCTTCTACTTCGTCTTTCCTTTTCTTTTTTGTTTTATGCTTTTCTTCTTTTCTTCTTCTTCTGCTTCTCCATCTTTTTTCTTTATCTTCTTTTTTCCTTTTCTTCTTCTACTTCCCTTCTTCTTTTTCTTCTACTTCTCCATCTTCTCGTTCTCTTTCTTTTTCTTCTACTTATCCACCATCTCCTCTTTCTTCTAATTTTTCTCGTTTCTCTCTCTTCTTCTTCTTCTTTTCCTTCTCTTTTTTCTTCTTTCCTTTTTCTTCTTTTTATTCGTTGTTGTCTCTCCCGTCGTGTCCCTGGAACTCTAACGAATCGCCTTAATTTTTCTTCTTCTTCGTCTTCTTCTCCTTCTGTTGCCATTGCCTCGTTGTTCGATGATGAGGATAGTCATGATAATGACGATGATAAGGGCGGCGGCGGTAACTATGACGGCGATGATGAACATGTCATTGACGATGATTATGAGGAAATTATGATAACTTTCCTTGTAATTGCGATAGGAAGTAGCGGTAGTCATGGTAACGTGAACTATAACAGTGAAAGAGAATAATGATGATAATGATCATAACAATAAAAGTAATAATGATAATGATGGTACTGATCATTAGGATGATTATGATAACAATAGTGATAAGAGAAAATAATGATAATTATAGTACTGATCATCATTAGGATGATTATGATAACAATAGTAATAAGAGAAAATAATGATGATAATTATAGTACTGATCGTCATAAGGATGATTATGATAACAATAGTAATGAGAGAAAATAATGATGATAATGATAATGATGATGATAACAATTATTATGATAATGATAGTAATGATCATCTTCATAATGATAGTCACAAAAGTAATAAGAAAAGTCATTACGATATTTATGATAATGATGATAATAATAACAATAATAATAATGATAATGATGATAACAGTAACAATTGTCAGAACAATGACAATAATGGCAATAACAATAATGATGATGATGTTTATGACAGTAACTTAGTGATAGTAATAATGATAATAGTAATAATGATAATGATAATAGTAATAATGATGATAGCGATAATAATGACAATGATGATAATAGTAATGATGATACTAATAATAAGGATGTTCACAACAATAATGATGATAATGATAATGATAATGATAATAATAGTAATAAAAATGATAATGATAATGGTGATGATAATAAAAATAATAAGGTAATAATAATAATGGTAATAATGATAATAGTAGTAGTTATAATAATAATAATAATGATAATAATAATAATGGTAATATTAATAACAATAATGCCAAGAATAATAGCAGTAATGATAATAATAACAATAACAACAGTAAAAATAATGATAACAGTTATTATAATTACAACAATAATAACAATAATAATGATTATGATAATGAAAATAATAATGATAATGAAGAAATGTGTAATTCGAACAACATCGAATTTTCTCAAAACAACAATAACAATAAAAATATTCCCGCCTTAACAATTTTACCAAAATGTGCACTAACAATGGAGATAAAACCTGTTGTGACAGAAAAGAACATTTGTAACTGAATAGAACTTGCAGCGTCATAGAACACTTGCCATTCTGTTCATGTTAATAAGGATGAATCTGAGATAAGTGTATTTCAATTTTTTTTTTTTTTTTTTGGGGGGGGGGGGGTAAGTTAGGGGGTGGGGTGGGGGTGGGGGGGAGGGGGTGTCATATTATGTCGGCGGAGAGTTTAGATGCGTTCAGGTTTTATTTTGTATTTCTCTTCTCTTCTCTTGTTTTGCGTTCTGTGTGTTTGTTTGTGTTTTTGTCTGTTTGTTGGTGTGTATGTGTTTGTGTTTGAGTGTGCGTGTGTGCGTGTGTGTGTGTGTGTGTTTGTGTGTGTGTGTGCTTGCGTGTGCGTTA
>NC_091568.1:10577415-10589915 GCF_042767895.1 Penaeus vannamei
ATATATATATATATATATATATATATATATATATATATATATATATACATATATATATATATATATACACCCATATACATATATATATACATATATATATATATATATATATATATATATATATATATATATATATATATATATATATATATCATATATATATATATATATATATATATATATATATATATATATATATATATATATATATATATATATATGTATATATATATATATATATATATATACATGCACGTACATACACACACACACACAAACACACACACACACACACACAAACACACACACACACACACACACACACACACATACACACACACACACACACATACACACACACACACACACACACACACACATACATACATATATATATATATATATATATATATATATATATATAAATATATATATACATATATATATATATATATATACATATATATATATATATATATATATATATATATATATATATATATATATATATATATATATAAATATATATGTGTGTGTGTGTGTGTGTGTGAGTGTGTGTGTGTGTGTGTGTGTGTGTGTGTGTGAGTGTGTGTGTGTGTGTGTGTGTGTATGCGCGCTTTTTTGTTTAAGTATAGCGTTGCATGACCCAGCACTGAGAAGTTGCTCGGGTTGCAAAAATAGTTTAGCCTCGTTCCCGATGGCTCCCCGGCTGCAACATGACACCGAGGGAACAATCCAGTAAATTGTATGAAATATTCTCTCGGAAGATATGTTGATGTCTTGGGAACATCCTTCAGGCCCTCGTGTGTATATCTCTCCCTGGATGATTTATGTGCGTTGCAGTTCATGTTGCGTGCGTGTGTGTGAGTGTGTGACGAAGAGTTATGTTGATGTGCGGAAGTATGTGTTGATGGGGGCGGGGTGGGTTGGGGTGGGGGGTGAGGGTGGGGGTGGGGAGATTTGTCTTTTTGTATGCTTGTGTGAAGTTGTGGTTTTCTTCCTCTTTTTTCTGGTTTATTTGTATTACTCTCTCTCTCTCTCAATCAACATTTTCTCTATAGCTATCTATCTGTCTTTCTATCTATCCAGCTATCAGTCTATCTAACAATACATTTCTGTCTTATTTCTTTGCCTTTATCTCTCCCTTCCCTACCCCCCCCCCTCTCTCTTTCTCTCTCTACCTACCTACCAACCTAATTACCTATCTACCTATGTATCTCTCCATCAATCCATCTATTTATCTATCTATCTATCTATATCTATCTATCTATCTATCTATCTATCTATCTATCTATCTATCTATCTATCTATCTATATATATATATATATATATATATATATATATATATATATATATATATATATATATATATATATATATATATATATATATATATATACATCCTTCCATCCATCCATCCATCTATTTATCTCTCTATCTATCTATCTATCTATCTATCTATCTATCTATCTATCTATCTATCTATCTATCTATCTATCTATCTACCTATCTATCTATCTATCTATCTATCCATCCTTCTATCCATCCATCCATCTATCCATCTATCTACCTATATCTATATCCCTCGCTCTTTCCCTTCCAGTTTCCCACACTCTCGTCTCCTTAACCCCTTCACAGCACATGCTCTTCTTGTCACCCTTTACCTCCCTCGATCGCTGCCTACAATATCCGGATAAACAATTTATTCGCCGGATATTGCCACTCGCCAAGTAACGGAGAAGACCCGGTTAATCCGTAAAATTCATTGGGTGGAGTGTAGGATCCTCTCTTTATCCGGATATTGGAGAATCTCGCTAAACCGGACTTGATTCTGGGACTGGGTGGCCGGGTGAAGGAACGTCTCGGGTTGTTGGGTCTGGAGGAAGGGGAGGGTGGGGTGTGGGGGGGGGGGGAGAAGGGAGAGGGAAGGGAGGGGGGGGGGAAGAAGGGAGAGGGAATGGAAGGATAAGGAAGAAGGGGGGCATAGGGAAAAAGGGAGAGGAAGAGAGGAATAGGGAAGACGAGAGAGGAAGGGAGGGATAGAAGGAAGGGGAGAGGAAGGTAGGGATAGGGAAGAAGGGCGGGGTAGGGAAGAAGGAAGAGGAAAACAGGGATAGGGAAAAGGGAAGAGGAAGGGAGGGATAGAAGGAAGGGGAGAGGAAGGGAGGGATAGAAGAAGGGAGAGGGAGAGGGAAAAGAAGGAGTAGGGAAGGGAGGGAGATAAGATATCAGATGAAAGAAGGGAGAGGGAATATAGAGAGAAGGAGGAAGAGGGGGGGAGGGAAGAAGCGACAGGGAGAGGGAGAGAAATGAAGGGAAGGGGAGGGAGAGAGGGAACTGTTGAAGAAGGAAGGGAAAGGGGAATAAGAAGGACGAAAAAAGAGAAAAAAAAGGGAGGGGAGGAGGGAGATAAATGAATAGATATATAGAGAGAGTAAGAGAGAGAGAGAGAGAGAGAGAGAGAGAGAGAGAGAGAGAGAGAGAGAGAGAGAGAGAGAGAGAGAGAGAGAGAGAGAGAGAGAGAGAGACAGAGACAGAGACAGAGACAGAGACAGACAGACAGACAGACAGACAGACAGAGAGCGATAGAGAGAGAAAAAGAGAAAGGGACAAAGAGATAGAAAGATAGAGAAAGAAAGAAAAAGAAAGAGTAAATAGAAAGAGAAAGAAAGAAAGAAAGGGATATAGAGAAAAAGAGAGAACTAGAGGGAGAGAGAGACCGACAAGGGAGGAAGTTAATATCACCGCGGGACAACGGAAAAGCAAAGTTATTCTCACCGTTGATATGAAAACAAATGTTGAAAAGAGTAGCAGTTAAACCCAGCGTGCAATAAACTTTCATTCAGAACCTTTTGTCCAACTCTTTTTCTCTCCCATGCACACACATCTTTTATCCATTGCTGTATCTTTTTTCCCCCCTTTTTTTAATTTTTGATTTTTGAATTTTTGTATTTTTGTGTTTTCTTTTTGTTTGAATTTCTATTCTATCTCTCTCTCTCTCTCTCTCTCTTTCTTTGACTTTTAATTATTATTTTTTTTATTTTTTCTCCTTTTTTCAATATTTTCTTTGAATTTATTTTTTTTTCTATTACTAGATATGTTTTCCAATTCTTATATAAGAATTATATGAACATCCATATATAATCCAGAAAAAAACTTTTGATAATAGCATCAATATATAATTATCTCAATCGAATTAGATCATTATCTCAATTGATAATGACCGCGCTAGGTATTTATCTCAGTAGATAATTATCGGGTAATTATATAAGTAGATGATCATTAGAATTCAAATCGAGTAACATTCTTAATTAAAAGCTGTAACTCAAAAAAAAAAAAAAAAAAAAAGTGCAGCCTACTCCCCCCTTTACAGCTAATTCATATCCACGTCAGATGCAAATGAGAAGGCATTATGGGAAATGAGAAGTTCGCAATGAAATAAGAATGGCGACCTCCAGCTGCAGGTGCGGGAAGTGTAAATAATGTAGGTGAGAAAAAGGCGATTTTTCCTCTTCCTTCTCGCTATTTTTCTGTCTTTGCATGCATGTCTGTATGTCTATATATACATACATACATACGTACACACACACACATTTATATATATATATATATATATATATATATATATATATATATATATATATATATACCTATATATATATATATATATATATATATATATATGTATATATATATATATATATATATATATATATATATATATATATATATATATATGTATGTATATACACACACACACACACACACACACACTCACACACACACACACACACACACACACACACACACACACACACACACACACACACATATATATATATATATATATATATATATATATATATATATATATATATATATATATATATATATATATATATATATATATATATATATATATATATATATATATATATATATATATATAAAACACTTCCTTCTACCTCTTTCCTCTTATTCATCTCCCCATCCTTTCTACACCCTCCCTTCCTATCTTCCATCCATCAATCAACACTCTCCCCCAATTTCCACCCATCGCCCTGTGTCCCCTTATCCCCAACAACCTCACACCTTTCCTCACTCCCTCATTTCCCCCAGTTCCCAACCTTCCCGCATCCCTTCAACCTCATCCCTTACCGCACCCCCCAGTCCCCCAACCCTTCCCCCATCCCCTTCAACTTCACCCCTTTCCCCATTCACCCCCATCCCCCCATTCACCCCCATCCCCCCATTCCCCCTGCCTCACCCCCTTCCCCCACTCCCCAGTCCCCCCACCCTTCCCCCATCTCCATCAACCTCACCTTTTCCCCTACCCCAAGTCCCCCCCAGCTCCCCACCTTTCCCCCATCCCCCCCAACCTCACCCCCATCCCCCCATCCCCCTCAATCTCACCCCTTTCCCCACTCACCCCCATCCCCCCACCCTTCCCCATCCCCTTTCCCCACTCACCCCCATTCCCTTTCCCCACTCACCCCCATCCCCCCATCCCCCCCATCCTCACCCCATTTATCTCACGGCACAAACGCTCACACTTTGCACCAAATATCCACTCAGCGCAGGGCCCGCGAGCCGTTGTGTGAGAATATTGCTCAGCCACTTTCCACTCCCTGCTCAGTGTGGAGTACAAGGAGATATGTCACTCCGCTGTCGGTCTGCGCGTCACTTTGTCTCGGGGGAGTTCTTGCTGCTGTTTTTTTTTTTTTTTTTGGTTTGGGGGGGGGGGGTGGTTTTTTGTGGTGGGGTGGGGAGGTGTTGTGTGAGGGAGGGGGACGAAATCATCGGTTATATTTCTTTCTTATTTTTTCTTTTTTTACTATTCTATTTTTTATGTTTGTTTATTTTCTCTTTCTCTCTCTGTCTCTCTTTCTCTCTCTCTCTCTTACTTTCTCCCTCCCTCCTCTCTCTCTCTCTCTCTCTCTCTCTCTCTCTCTCTCTCTCTCTCTCTCTCTCTCTCTCTCTCTCTCTCTCTCTCTCTCTCTCTCTCTCTCTCTAACTGTATGCATATGCGGTATATGTTATTATATATGTATGTTTGTGTGTGTGTGTGTGTGTGTGTGGGTGTTTGTGTGTTTGTGTGTGTGTGTATGTGTGTGTGTGTGTGTGTGTGTGTGTGTGTGTGTGTGTGTGTGTGTGTGTGTGTGTGTGTGTGTGTGTGTGTGTGTGTGTGTGTGTGTGTGTGTGTGTGTGTGTGTGTGTGTGGATACATTGTCTCTCAGAAATAAAACACAAAACGAACATGTCAGTGAACAACGCAATCGGATATACCAATAAAACAAAGCAAATACCCCGCCATTTCCTATCTTTCTCTTTCTTTATCTCTCTTTTTCTTTCTCTATTTTTATCTTTTTCTCTAAGAAATCTCTCTCAGCGACCCAGTTCCTCACACGAGAGAAACAAATTCATTCTTCGGGCGGCTTCCTGATGTTCTTGACTGAAGGAAAAAAGAAAAAAAAAATAGTTGTAAAAAAAATATGAGAAAGGAAGATAAGGAGAGAACGAAGAATGGGAAGTTGTAAACAAAATATATGAGGAAGGAAGAAGAGGAGAGAAGGAAGAATGAAAGCGGGAAGGAGAAAGAGGTGGAATAGCAAAGGAGAAAATGGGAAAAGGGAAAAAGAGAAACATGATATAGGGAGGAAAAGAATGGAGAAAAAGGAAGACAAGAAAGATGAAATAAGTAGGAAAATAATAGGTGAAAATAATTAAAAAAAAGGGAGAGAAGCCCCCAAAAAAAAAAACAATTTACAAAAATTACGATCAGAAATAAGAAATAAATCCAATAATGAAACAAAAGTCTTAAAAAAGAGAGAAAAAAAAATCGAAAGATAAGTAAACGAAAAATGAACCAGAATAAAGGAGAAGAAAAAGAAAAGAAGAGGAAAAAGGCGTAAAAGGAAGAATTTCCATGAATTCAAATCAGACAGAATGCCTTAGACGGTTCAATGAATATATAACAGTGGGGAGATACGGGCACTGTATAGAACCGGATTTTCAAGGCAGTAAAACGGAGGAGGAAGAGGAAGAGAGGAGAAAGGGGGAGGAAGAGGAAGAGAGGAGAAAGAGGGAGGAAGAGGAAGAGAGGAGGAAGAGGGAGGTGGGAAGAACGAGGGAAGGGGAGGAGGAGAAAGAGAGGAAAGTAAGAAAGGTCGGAGGGAAGAGGGGAGTTTGATGTTTGAAAGAGGGGGGAAAAGGAAAGGAAAGAGGGAAGGAGGGAAGGAGAGGGAGGGAGGGAAGGAGAGGGAGGGAGGAAAGGAAGTAGGAAGGGAGGAAAGGAGACGGAGGGAGTGGAGGGAAGGAGTGAGGGAAGATAGGAGGGGGAAGTTGGGAGAGAGAAAGGAAGGGAAGGAGGATGAGAATTGAAAGAGAAACAGAGAGAGAGAGAGTGGGGGGGGGGGGGGGCGTGCGAGAGAACAATTAAATGAAAAAGAAAGCAATATGGAGGGAGTAAAGGAGACAGAAAAATAAGGGAAGGGAATAAGAGAGGATTGGAAATGATGGATGAATGATGGGAAGAAGGAAGGAAGGGAGGAAAGAAAGGAAGGAAGAATTGAAAGTTAGGATATGGAAGGAAAGAGAAAGGAAGACGCAGAGAATGATCTAGAGAGGCAAAAAGGGGGAGGGAAAAAAAGAAAGGAAATAAATAGAAGGAAAAAAAGTAATGATGATAGTAGTAGTAGTAGTAATAATAATAATAATAATAATAATAATAATAATAATAATAATAATAATAATAATAATAATAATAATAATAATAATAATAATAATAATAATAATAATAATAATAATAATAGTATTAGTAGTAGTAGTAGTAGTAGTAGTAATAATGATAATGATAATAGCAATAATAAGAATCATAATGGTAATAATGATAATAATAATAATAATAATAATAATAATAATAATAATAATAATAATAATAATAATAATAATATTGATAACAGAAAAAAAACAAAAAATAGGAAAAAAACTGCAAGAAGAAACCAACAAAACAAACAAAACAAAAAAAAAAAACAATGAGAAATAGGCAGACGAGGAAAAAAAAGATGTCATATTTACAGCCCCAGAGTCGGTGGTCCGGCGTGAATCAACTCTCCGTTTATGTGTTTCGGATATTGTTTCGGGGTTTCAGTCAAGTGCGAACGAACACGCTTCGGCAGGTGCGTGAAGCCAGATGTACGAGGGAGAGAGAGAGAGGGAGAGAGGGTGGGAGGGAGGGAGGGAGTGAGAATGAGGGAGAGGGAGAGAGAGGAAGGGAGGGAAGGAAGGAGGGAGAGAGAGAGAGAGAGGGAGGGGGATGGAGGGAGGGAGGAAGAGAGAGAGAGAATGGCGGGGGAGAGGGAGGGAGGGAGGAGGAGAGAAAGAGAGAGAGAGAGAGAGAATTGTGTGTGTATGATTTTGTGTGTGCGTATACGTGTGTGTATGCATGTGTGTGTGTTTATAAACATCGATTCATCTATCTATCTACTAGATAGATAAATAAATAGATAGGTCTGTAAAATGCACAAGTATAATTACATAATGAACTGGAAATAATAATGCGTATCTAAAACAAATTATACTCTTAAGAATAATGATAAGATATATCAAAGTAACAACTATAAAGGATTAGATATTATGCAAGAATCATACAACCATTTAACCATTTACTAATATATTATTTCTCTTTTTCAGGTTAGTTGCTGATGCATAAGGACTACATTTGCCTGTCTTTTCTTAGTGTATCAAGAACTCGAGGGCGGTAAGTTATGAAAATATACTACATATATGGAATTAAGCATGAATGAATGCGTAAAATAAAAAGCATTGATAATGAATAGATGTATATACAACACGTAATTTAATTATTATATCAATGAATGTATTTGAAGGAGATCGGTATATATATGAATGATCATGAGGGGGTATACTTACATTAATTCATTACTACAGCAACGGAGACGTAACTATGATATTCAAATGTATGCACACATAAATATCATGTAAATACACACAAAAAATGGGTTAATAGCAAAAGAAGAAAAAAAGATAAATGAATAGATATATAAATAAAACATAAAAGACAAATAAACACTCAGCCATTATATGACCAACCAAAGAAGTAAAGAGGTTTGAAAATTAGATCGTATTTTACGCAAAAAATTACCTTGACCTTAAAAAAAAAAAAAAAAAAAATAAGCACCTTGAAAAAAAAAACTAAATAAGAAGAGAAATATTACCATGAAATCGGGGTCTGTTGCGTGTTATCGTGACATTTGTGTAGCAGAAACAAATAACCTGTTTGTGTTATTGTCAGAGGAGAGGGTAGGGGGGGGGGAGTGAAGAAAAGAGGGGGCAATGAAAGGTGTGGGAGGGGGGGGGGGGAGAGGGAGAGGACACGTAAATGATGAAGACGAAAAACAATAAAGGAAAGATGAAGGGAAAAAAGAGAGAAATACAGGTGGGAAAAGGGGGAAAAATATATATATAAAGTAAAATAAAATCCCCTAAAGAAATCAATAAAAACAAAAAGAAAGAGAACAAAAAGAAAGTAAAAAAAAGAAGAAAAAATAACGAAAAAAAGGTACAATATTCTCGCAGTTTTGATACCGCCTCTCACTCCCAATACTGCCCTCCGATATTACACGTTCCTTACAGACCGTTCCATTAGCATTTCTCCTAATGTCTTTTTTATACCTTCCTTTATCATCATATTCCTCTATTCCCCCTTTTAGACCGTGTCCCCCAAAAACGTAATGATCGTCCCAATGATAGCAATCGCATTCGCCGGAACAGCTGATCACGGGAACAGCTGATCGTGAGTCGCCAGGCACAAGCTGTTGGGCGAGCGCGTTACTATTCATGAATACGTGGCCGGGCGATTTTTGTGATTGGGAAAGAGAGAGGGAGAGAGGGAAGGAAGGGGAGAGGGAGAGGGAGGATAAGAGGGGAGGAGTGTGAAGGCGGGAGAGAGAATGAGAGAGGGGAGGAGTGGGAAGAAAGGGGAGAGGGAAGGAAGGGGAGGAGTGTGAAGGCGGGAGAGAGAATGAGAGAGGGGAGGAGTGGGAAGAAAGGGGGAGAGGGAAGGAAGGGGAGAGTGAGAGGGAGGATAAGAGGGGGAGGAGTGTGAAGGCGGGAGAGAGAATGAGAGAGGGGAGGAGTGGGAAGAAAGGGGAGAGGGAAGGAAGGGGAGAGGGAGAGGGAGGATAAGAGGGGAGGAGTGTGAAGGCGGGAGAGAAAATGAGAGAGGGGAGGAGTGGGGGGGGGGGGAAGTGGGAAGGAAGGGGAGAGGGAGAGGGAGGATAAGAGGGGAGGAGTGTGAAGGCGGGAGAGAGAATGAGAGAGGGGTGGAGTGGGAAGAAAGGGGAGAGGGAAGGAATGGGAGAGGGAGAGGGGAGGGAAAGAGGGGAGAAGTGTGAAGGCGGGAGAGAGAATGAGAGAGGGGAGGAGTGGAAAGAAAGGGGAGAGGGAAGGAAGGGGAGAGGGAGAGGGAGGATAAGAGGGGAGGAGTGTGAAGGCGGGAGGGAGAATGAGAGAGGGGAGAGGTGGGGGGGGGGGGGGGGAAGTGGGAAGGCAAGGGTGAGAGGGAGAGGGAGGATAAGAGGGGAGGAGTGTGAAGGCGGGAGAGAGAATGAGAGAGGGGAGGAGTGGGAAGAAAGGGGAGAGGGAAGGAAGAGGAGAGGGAGAGGGAGGATAAGAGGGGAGGAGTGTGAAGGCGGAGAGAGAGAATGAGAGAGGGGAGGAGTGGGAAGGAAAAGGGAGAGGGAGGGAAAGAGGGGAGGAGTGTGAAGACGGGAGAGAGAATGAGAGAGGGGAGGAGTGGGAAGAAAGGGGAGAGGGAAGGAAGGAGAGAGGGAGAGGGAGGATAAGAGGGGAGGAGAGTGAAGGCGGGAGAGAGAATGAGAGAGGGGAGGAGTGGGAAGAAAGGGGAGAGGGAAGGAAGGGGAAAGGTGAGGAGGGAGGGAAAGAGGGGAGGAGTGTGAAGGCGGGAAAGAGAATGAGAGAGGGGAGGAGTGGAAAGAAAGGGGAGAGGGAAGGAAGGGGAGAGGGGAGAGGGAGGATAAGAGGGGAGGAGTGTGAAGGCGGGAGAGAGAGAATGAGAGAGGGGAGGAGTGGGAAGAAAGGGGAGAGGGAAGGAAGAGGAGAGGGAGAGGGAGGGAAAGAGGGGAGGAGTGTGAAGGCGGGAGAGAGAATGAGAGAGGGGAGGAGTGGGAAGAAAGGGGAGAGGGAAGGAAGGGGAGAGGGAGAGGGAGGATAAGAGGGGAGGAGTGTGAAGGGCGGAGAGAGAGAATGGAGAGAGGGGAGGAGTGGGAAGAAAGGGGAGAGGGAAGGAAGAGGAGAGGGAGAGGGAGGGAAAGAGGGGAGGAGTGTGAAGGCGGGAGAGAGAATGAGATGAGGGGAGGAGTGGGAAGAAAGGGGGAGAGGGAAGGAAGAGAGAGAGGGAGAGGGAGGGATAAGAGGGGAGGAGAGTGAAGGCGGGAGAGAGAATGAGAGAGGGGAGGAGTGGGAAGAAAGGTGGAGAGGGAAGGAAGGGAAAGGGAGAGGGAGGGAAAGAGGGAGGAGTGTGAAGGCGGGAAAGAGAATGAGAGAGGGGGAGGAGTGGAAGAAAAGGGGAGAGGGAAGGAAGGGGAGAGGGAGAGGGAGGATAAGAGGGGAGGAGTGTGAAGGCGGGAGAGAGAATGAGAGAGGGGAGGATGTGGGAAGAAAGGGGAGAGGGAAGGAGAGAGGGAGAGGGGGAAAGAGGGAGGAGTGTGAGGGAGAGTGGGGAGGTGGGAAGAGGGGGGAGAGGGGAGGGAGGGGGGAGGGAGAGGAGGGAAGAGGGGAGGAGTGTGAAGGCGGGAGAGAGAATGAGAGAGGGGAGGAGTGGGAAGAAAGGGGAGAGGGAAGGAAGGGGAGAGGGAGAGGGAGGATAAGAGGGGAGGGAGTGTGAAGGCGGGAGACGAGAATGAGAGAGGGGAGGAGTGGGAAGAAAGGGGAGAGGAGGGAGGAGTGGAAGAAAAGGAGAGGGAGGGAAATAGGGGAGGAGTGTGAAGGCGGGAGAGAGAATGAGAGAGGGGAGGGTGGGAAGAAAAGGGGAGAGGGAAGGAAGGGGAGAGGAGAGGGAGGATAAGAGGGGGAGGAGTGTGAAGGCGGGAGATAGAATTAGAGAGGGGAGGAGTGGGAAGAAAGGGGAGAGGGAAGGAAGGGGAGAGGGAGATGGAGGGAAAGAGGGGAGGAGTGTGAAGGCGGGAGAGAGAATTAGAGAGGGGAGGAGTGGGAAGAAAGGGAGAGGGAAGGAAGGGAGAGGGAGATGGAGGGAAAGAGGGGAGGAGTGTGAAGGCGGGAGAGAGAATGAGAGAGGGGAGGAGTGGGAAGAAAGGGGAGAGGGAAGGAAGGGGAGAGGGAGAGGGAAGGAAAGAGGGGAGGAATGTGAAGGCGGGAGAGAAAATGAGAGAGAGAGGGATAGAGGGGAGGAGTGGGATGGGAGGAGGGAGTGAGAGAGAGAGAGAGAGAGAGAGAGAGGAAGAGGGGAGGAATGTGAAGGCGGGAGAGAGAATGAGAGAGAGAGGGATAGAGGGGAGGAGTGGGATGGATGGAGGGAGTAAAAGAGAGAGAGAGAGAGGAAGAGGGAAGGAATGGGAAAGAGGGAGGGAGAGAGAAGTGGAGAGGGGAGGAGTGGGAAGGAGAGAGGAAGAGAGGGAAAGAGGAGAGAGAGAGAGAGTGGAAATGAGGGGGGGAGGAAGATGAGAGTAGGGAGGAGAGTGAGAATGAAAGAGATAAAAGAGAGAGGAAGAGAAATAATGGAAAGAGAATGGGGGGAGAGAAGACGAGGGAGGAGGAGAGTTATGCCACTAAATGCGAAAGAACGAGGGGGTTAAGGAGTTAATAAGAAAGGAATGAGAGAGGAGGAAAGGAATTGGAAGAAAGGAATGAGAGGCGTAGGAAGGAGAGAGAGAGAGAGAGAGAGAGAGAGAGAGAGAGAGAGAGAGAGAGAGAGAGAGAGAGAGAGAGGGAGAGAGAGAGACAGAGAGAGAGTGAGACAGACAGACAGACAGACAGCCAGACAAACAGAGAAAGACAGACATTCCGAGACAAACAGACAGACAGGTATCAAAGCAAATAAAGACAAAAAAAAAAAACACAAAAGCTCACCAAAGGACAAAAACAAATCAACAAAAACAACAACAACCTCTCGATCCCCTGTGGCTTAAGACCGTCTTGCATGAGCCACTTCAGGTAACGGGAAATACCTGGTCATGAGACGGTTCTTCATAAAGGTAATTAGGCGATTATTAGCCCAGGAAAATTAAGGCGAAAGAGAATGAGGATGAGAGGGAGGGGAGAGAGGGGAGAAATGAGGGAAGAGAAGAGAGGATGGGAGGTGGGAAGAGAAGGGAGGAAGGGAGGTGAGAGAGAGAATGGGAAGAGAAGAGAGAAAGGGAGATAAGAGAGAAAAGGAGAAGAGAGGAAGGTAATAGAGAGAATGTGGAGAAAAGAGAGGAAGGGAGGCAAGAGAGAGAAT
>NC_091568.1:10594915-10597415 GCF_042767895.1 Penaeus vannamei
GAGAGAGAGACAGACAGACAGACAGATAGACATACACGTAACATGATGATGCGTTTTTCTTTTCGTTGTCCTTTTCCTTCTTCTTCTGTTTCATCTTCTTCTTTTTACTTCCCCTTCTTAGTGTTTTCCTCCTTCAACTTCACCTTCTTCTCCTTCTTCATTTTTCCATCTTCTCTTTCCTTTTCCCCTTCTTTTTTTTTTTTTTTTCTTTTTTTTGAACTTCTTCATCTTCTTCCATATTTTCCTTCTTCCTTTTCTGTATCTTCATCTTCCTCTTCTACCCAGCCCCCTCTCTCTCTTCTTTTTACGCTTCTTTACTAATTTCTTCAGCCTTAGAAGTGGAAAAAAAATCCACGTTATCTCTTTGTTCTTTCCTTTTTTTCTCTTCCTCTTTCTCTTCCTTCCCCTCTTCACTTTTTCGTTCTTTACTACCCACTCGTCTTTGGCTTGAGGAAAATATTATGTACTGTGCTCTCTATTTCTATTTTCATCTTTCTTCTTCTTTTTATTTTCCTCCTCCTTTTCCTTCTCCTCCTTCTTTTTCTTTATCTTGTTCATCTTGTTCATCTTCTTTTTCTTCTTCTTCTTCTCCTCCTCCCTTTTCTTCTTCTTCTTCCTCTTCTTCATCTTCATCATCTTCTTTTTCATTTTCTTCTCCTTCTCCGTCTCCTTCTTCTTCTACTTCTTCTTCTTCTTCTCCTCCCCCTCCTCCTCCTCCTTCTACTTCTTTTTTTTTCTTCTTCCTTATCATCATCTTCTTCTTCTACTTCGTTTTCTTCTTCTCCTCCTTCTTCTTCTTTATCTTGTCTTTCTCTGTCTCCTTCTCTTCTTCTTTTACATCTTCTTCTTCCTCTTCTTGTCTTTCCTAAATGTGATACTGTGTTTTCTCTTTACCTTCTTTTTGTTCTTCGTCTTCACACCTTTATCCCGATCTTTCTTTCTTCTCTCTCTTCCATGCTGGCCAGCCTCAGAGGTAGGAAAGTTAGCGTTTGCCTCTTCTTAATATCTTTTGCATTTCTTATTACTCCTCCTCCTTCTTCTCTTTTCCCTCTTCTTCGATATTCAATTTGTCTCTCTTCTTCCTCCTTCATCTCTTTTCCCTTCTTCAATATTCAATTTCTCTCTTCTCTTCTTTTTTTCTTTATCGTTAAACTTGACCCTCTTCCCTCTCTTCTTCCTCCTTCTTCTCTAAACCTCTCTTCTTCTCCTCTCTCCTCCCCACAATCTCTTATCCTCATGTTTTCTTCTTCAACATTCACTCTACCTCCTTTCTTATTTTTATCCTTCCTCATCACTAGACTTCACCCTCCTCTTCTCCCTCCTCCCCCACTTCCCTCTTCATCCCCGCACTTCCACCTTCTCCTCCCTCTCCCTCCACTCCCCTCTCCCACCCCTACTCCCGTTCCACCTCCCTTCCCCCCACCCTCCCTCTTCTTACTTCCCCTCCCCACTCCCTCCCTTTTCTTCTTACTCTCCCTCCCCTCTCCTCCCTTCCCTCCCTACCTCACCTCACCTCCCTCCCCACCTCTCTCCTTACTTCTCTTCCTCTCCTTCCCCTCCTCCCGTTCCCTCTCCCCTTCCACCCTACCTCTTCTCCTCCCTCCCCTCCCCGCCTCTCTCCTTACTTCCTTCCCTCTCTCTCCCCTCCTCCCGTTCCCCCTCCCCTTCCACCCTACCTCCCCTCACCTCACCTCCCTCCCACCTCTCCCCTTACTTCCCCTCCCTCCCCACCTCCTCTCCTTACTTCCCTTCCCCCTCCCACTCCCCACCCCTTTCTTCTTCCTCTCCCTCCCTTCCTACCGTTCCCCCTCTCCTCCCCTCCCCACCTCTCCCCTTACTTCCCTTCCCCTTCCCCCTCCTCCCCAACCTCTCGACGCCAAAGAACACACATAAATCCTCTCTTATAATTAACATGATAAAGAACACATCTCGTTATCTCTTCTCTTTATCTCGACCTCAAGGCTGGCGCTCTAATCTCTATGAGACCAAGGAGACCTGACGTAAAAGTTGAGACAATTGTGAGACAAGGGTGAGGACAGGGAGAAAGCGAAGGAGAGGGAGAGAGAGAGAGAGAGAAAGAGAGAGAGAGAGAGAGAGAGAGTTAGAGAGAGAGAGAGAGAGAGAGAGAGAGAGAGAGAGAGAGAGAGAGAGAGAGAGAGAGAGAGAGAGAGAGAGAGAGAGAGAGAGAGAGAGAGAGAGAGTGTGAGAGAGAGAGAGAGAGAGAGAGAGAGAGAGAGAGAGAGAGAGAGAGAGAGAGGAGAGTTAGAGAGAGTTAGAGAGGGAGAGAGAGAGAGATTGAGGGAGAGAGAGAGAGGGAGAGAGGGAGAGAGAGAGAGAGAGATTGAGAGAGAGAGAGAGAGAGAGAGTTAGAGAGAGAGAGAGAGAGAGAGAGAGAGAGGTAGAGAGAGAGAGAGAGAGAGAGAGAGAGAGAGAGAGAGAGAGAGAGAGAGAGAGAGAGAGAGAGAGAGAGAGAGAGAGAGAGAGTTACAGAGAGAGTTGA
>NC_091568.1:10609915-10617415 GCF_042767895.1 Penaeus vannamei
ACACCGACGTGGAATTAGTTGCCTGAGGTGTGATGCTTAACAGGTGGAGGAATGCAATTTGGGGGGGGGGGGTGTAGGAGGTGGAATAAAAATATGAGGGGGAAGAGGGAGGAAGGGAAGAGAAAAGAGAAGAGGGAGAGGAAATGATAAAAGAGAAGAGGAGGTGGAGGAGAGAGAGAGAGAGAGAGAGAGAGAGAGAGAGAGAGAGAGAGAGAGAGAGAGAGAGAGAGAGAGAGAGAGAGAGAGAGAGAGAGAGAGGAGAAGAGAAAAGTGGAGGGGAGAGGGAGAAGCAGATAGAAGTGAAGAGGGGGAAGGGATGAAGAGAGGAGGGGGAATGGGAGAGGAGAAGAGAAATGAGAAGAGGAGGAGAAAAGAATAGAGCAGAGGAGAAGGGAGGAGAAAAAAAAGAGAAGAGGGGGAGAAAGAGTAGAAGAAGAGAAGATGAGAGATAGAGAGGAGAATATGATAGAGAAAAAGAGGAGAGGGTGGAGAAAAAGAGAGAAGAGAACAAATGAGAGAGAGGGAAGAGATAAGAGGGAGAAGGATAATCAAAATAGAATACGGAGATAGGAAAGAAAAGGAAGCGGTTGAGAGAGGAAAAGGAGGAAAGAAAAAAAGAGGAAGTGATGACAGCGAATGGAGGATGAAGGAAGAATAAAGAACAAAGAAAAATAGACACGAGTAACTAAAGAACGATAGGGATGGAAGAAAATGTAAAGACCAGCGGAAGACGAAAGGGAGGAGGGAGAAAAAATAAAGAACACGGAAGAGAGAGAATGGAAGAACAACAAACAAGACACGGGGAATAGAAGAGAGAGCGATGACGAAGGTGTACAGAGGAAGAGGATAATAAGAAGGGCCAGATGGAGGGCATAGGGAGGGAGGGAGGAAGGAGGAGGGGGTGTGAGGGAGGGGTGAGGGAGGGAGGGAGGGAGGAGGAGGGGGGAGGGAGGAAAGGAGGAGGGGGTGGAGGGAGGGAGGAGGAGGGGGTGGAGGGAGGGAGGGGAGGAGGAGGGGTGGAGGGAGGGGCTGAACAAGGCTCTGGTGAGACTTAACAGCGGGCTGAGCACACAAGGAACCTTTGTTAGTTGTGTT
Organism: Penaeus vannamei; assembly: GCF_042767895.1. Taxonomy (NCBI): domain Eukaryota; kingdom Metazoa; phylum Arthropoda; class Malacostraca; order Decapoda; family Penaeidae; genus Penaeus; species Penaeus vannamei. The sequence goes on from NC_091568.1 coordinate 10,611,011, forward strand.
AGAAACCCCCGAGTGCTTAAAACCCCGGGAGCCTAAGGAGGGGGAGGGGGTAGTAGGATGTAGGGGGGAGGGGTAGGGGAAGATGGGAGATGGGGGGAGGGGAGGGTGAGGAGATGAGGGGGAGATGGTAGGAGGTGAGGAGGGGTAGGGAAGGAGGGAGATGGGGGGAATGGGGTGGGGGCAAGGAGGAGGAGGAGGGAGGGAAGGGGGAGGAGGGTGATTGTAGGAGGTGCGGGGAGGGGTGGGGGAAGGAGGGAGATGGGGGAATGGGGGAGGGGGGAGACTAGGAGGAGGAGGAGGGAGGGAAGGGGAGGAGGGAGATGGTAGGATGTAGGGGAGGGGTAGGGGAAGGAGGGGAGACGTGGAGGTGGAGGAGGAGGGGGGGAGGGAGACGAGGGATTGGGGAGGGAGAAGGTGGGGTACAAGGAGAAAGAGGAGGAAGAGGGGAGAAGGGGTATGGGGGAGGGAAAGGGGAAGAGGGAATAGGGCAAAAGAGATGGGAAGGGTGAAGAGGGAGGTGGAAAGAATATAAAAATTAAAAAGGTGGAAGAAGAGGAGCAAGTGAGGACAAGTGGAAAGGAGAGAGTAGGAAGGGAAGGAGAACGGGGATGATAAAGAGGGAGTAAGGAAAGGAAGAGAAAGGAGGAGGAAGATAAAAGGACGAGGCTACAGAAGGACGAAAGGGAGGATAGGGAGCGAAAGAGAGAGTGAGAGAAAGGAGGAGAAAAGGGAGAAAGGTTAATGAAAATTGGAAAAGAGAGAGGAGAGAATAGGAGAGGGGATGATGGCGAGGGATGGGAGGAGGAGAGGGGAAGAGAGCAAAAAGAAATGTGAGAAAGGATGGAATAGACCGGAAAGGGAAGGAAGGGAAGAGGGAAGGAGATAAGAGAGAAGGAGAAGAAGGGGAAGGGAGAGAAAAAGCATAAAGCAGAAAGGGTAAAGAAGAAAAGAGAAAGAGGGAGAGGGAGGGGGAAGGGAGATCCAAAAAAAGGGAAGAAAAGAAGGGGAAAGGGAAAGGAAAAACTGTAAAAAAGTTGTAAAAAGGGAAGAGGAGAGAGGAAGAGAAGGAAGGGAGAGGGAGGAGCGGAGGGATAAGAAGAAGAAGGGGTTAAGGAGTGAAAGGGATGACAGAAGGGAGAAGAAGGGAAATGGGATAATCAAGAACAAGGGAAGGAGGAGGGAGAAGAAATGAAAGGGATACGAATTGACGCAACAGGGGAGGAGGGAAAAGAGAAAATAGGATAAAGAAGAACGATAGAAGTGAGGAGGCAGAAGGAAAAAAAGAGGACAAAGAAGACAGCGGGAAGGTGGGCAGAGAAGAGGGGAAAAGGTCAAGGAAGAACGATAGAAGAGAGGAAGGAGAAGAGAAGATGAGAGGAAAGAGTAAAAGAAGAACGATAGAAGAGAAGAAGAGGGGAAAAGGTCAAGGAAGAACGAAAGAAAAGAGGAGGGAGAAGAGAAGAGGGGAAAGGGGGAAGAGAAGAAGAGAGGAAAGGGTAAAAAAAAACATAGAAGAGGGGAGGCAGAAAAGAAGAAGGAACAAGGAAGAACGAATAAAGGAGGGGAGAGAAGAAGACGGAAAAGGGAAAAGGAAGAACGATAGAAGGGAAAAGGGAAAGAGAAGAAGGGAAAGGGAAAAGAAAGAACGATAAAAGGGAAAAGGGAAAGAGAAGAAGAAGGGAAAGGGAAAAGGAAGAACGACAGAAGGGAAAAGGGAAAGAGAAGAAGAAGGGAAAGGAAAAAGGAAGAACGATAGAAGAGGGGAGAAAGGAAGAACGATAGAAGCGGGGAAATGGGAAAGAGAAGAAGAGGGGTAAGGAGGAAGAGAAGAAGAGGGGAAAAGGGCATAAGGAGGGGCGTGAGAAGGGATTCCTCGCCCTGGTCGCCGTTAATTGGTCTGCTCCAAGCGGCCTCCCACGTGTTGGTCTCGGTTGAATCTGCAATGTTGATAAATTCCGCATGCAATTACCTCTCCGACTGCAACATACGCAAGTGGGCTTCCTCATGCATACGAGCATAGGGGTGAGTCGGTATGTGTGTGTGTGTGGGGGGGGTGTATGTAAAACGGCGTGTGTCTGAGTTGAGTGGGGGTATGTGCGTGCGTGCTTGTAAATATTTGTTTGTGTGTGTGTGTGTGTGTGTGTGTGTGTGTGTGTGTGTGTGTGTGTGTGTGTGTGTGTGTGTGTGTGTGTGTGTGTGTGTGTGTACGTATGTTTGTGTGTGTATGAATGTATATGTATATGGATGTAGTGTGCGTCACGCGTCGCTTCAGGAGAACAAATACATACGTAAATATAAAACTACATAAACAAACCTTCCAAGCATACCTACTCCCCCATATACACATCGCATTCCTATAACCGCACATAACCGCATAACTACATAACATAACCCTACCAAAAAAAAAAAAAAAAAAAAAAAACGTTAAAAAAAAAAAAAAAAAAAAAAAAAAAGAGTAAAAGGAAAAAGTAAAAAAAAAAGATAAAAAATGTAAAAAATAATAATAAAAAGTAGAAAAATAAATAAATGATAATAATAATAGAATAAAAAAAGGGAAAAAAGGAAATACAGTTCTCTACGTGACCTGTTTTCTTCAAGGAGCATGTGTATAAAAGGTAGATAGCCCATGCCACTTTCCCCCTTGGCAGCTGATGGGGCTTCTCGTTGCTCGTTGTTATTTACATGGAGGCTAAATACGAAAGAAATGTGAAGGCAGAAAATGTGTTTATTTCTTAGGGATGTTGGTCTGTTCGGAACGCGGGAAATGAAGTGGATTCGTGATAAATGGAATAAGAGAGCATAAAAGGGCGGGTATGAAAGATATATCAGTAGGCTGAGATAGAAATTCAATTAAGATTGCAAGAAAATGTTAAATGTTGAGAAAAAAATCGAGTGATACATAAATTTGATTGTATAAAACTAACAGAACAAATACAGATTAATATATATATATATATATATATATATATATATATATATATATATATATATATATATATATATATATATATATATATATATATATGCGTGTGTGTGTATATATGTGTGTGTGTGTGTGTGTGTGTGTGTGTGTGTGTGTGTGAGTGTGTGTGTGTGTGTGTGTGTGTGTGTGTGTGTGTGTGTGTGTGTGTGTGTGTGTGTGTGTGAGTGTGTGTGTGTGGAGAGAGAGAGAGAGAGAGAAGTAATCCACCAAAGTTTTTAGGAATGCTAAATCAAATATCAGTAATAAACAGATAAATGATATTTAAACAAATGAAATCTTAAGAAATAAAAATAAAACATTATAAATGCGATTCTCATCAGTCGCGTAAAGGAATTATCAACCGACAAAAAAGGATTAATAAAAAGGAAATTACTTAAGGCCTTTTTTATCCATGTTGGAAAATAAAATAAAATTGTTCGTTGGAAACTGAGATGCCTCCAGGTGACAGTTCATCTCTTTCTAGGAAGTAATTTTTTCTAGAAAGTGACAAATAGCATGAATAAGACCGTAGGTGAGGATCATAAAATTCCCTATCATATCATAAAAAAATTAGACCAACTGCCATGATACTACTTTTAATTCTTTAATACACTTCGTCGATCAGGTGTCTGAAAAATATTATCTCTGGCTTCAGATTAGCTAACGAATGTCTAGTACAAAATAACTGAATATTTTTGGTTGATATTTTATGGCAAAAAAACTATTGGAAAAAAAACTATGCTAAAATGAATAAATAAAAATGACAGTATCACATCAGTTGATAATTTTATTCTGATAAAAAAAAAATCTGCCGTTATGGAGTTAGGTTTGTACTTTGACAAGGGGATACAATTTACCAGTTTTAGGAAAACATAACCACTCTCTTACCCAAGTACCTTTTGAATTCGGTAAGGTTCAGCTTTTATGACCATTCCTTCTTCTGTTCACAAGTTATTTTTGTGCACTACTTCCCTAACATGAAATTTACCCTATTTGCTGACGATATCATTATACACTTAAAAGGTTCTCACATCAATTAAATAAAAACAGTATTTCGTAAGTGGATAATATGAAGGAAAGTCATCTAAAACTGCAACATCAAAATATTAAAAGAAGACGTAAGCATATTCTAAGATGTCTACATTAGATATAACATATCCTAGGAAACCACTGTACAATCATAGTATGCTTATTCATTAGTATACATTTCACGCACTACAACACAGCATGGGGAAGTACTGGAATCCGCCGTTCAGAACTTCTTTTCCAACAAGAGAGAGAGAGAGAGAGAGAGAGAGAGAGAGAGAGAGAGAGAGAGAGAGAGAGAGAGAGAGAGAGAGAGAGAGAGAGAGAGAGAGAGAGAGAGAGTAAGAGAGAGAGAGAGAGAGAGAGAGAGAGAGAGAGAGAGAGAGAGAGAGAGAGAAGAGAGAGAGAGAGAGCAGAGAGAGAGAGAGAGAGAGAGAGAGAGAGAGAGAGAGAGAGAGAGAGAGAGAGAGAGAGAGAGAGAGAGAGAGAGAGAGAGAGAGAGAGAGAGAGAGAGAGAGAGAGAGAGAGAGAGAGAGAGAGAGAGGTAGAGAGAGAGAGAGAGAGAGAGAGAGAGAGAGAGAGAGAGAGAGAGAGAGAGAGAGAGAGAGAGAGAGAGAGAGAGACAGAGAGAGATGAGGGAGGAAGAGAGAAAGAGATAGTCACTGAGAGAAAGAGAGAGAGAGAGAGGAAGGAAGGGAGAAAGAGAGAGAGAGAGAGGAGGGAAGGACAAAGAAAAAGGGAAATATCTCATCAAACGGAAAGCAAAAGTAAACTTAACATTTCTTGGGCTTACGTAAAGGATAAATGGACACTGCAGGTAAGAAATGGTTCAAAGGAATCACATTATGGAACAGCTTCCAAGAACACATTAGACTCAAGCCATCCGTTGCAGGATTTAAATAATCTTTGAAACATTTTTTGATTAGAAAATGCTTCGGGCACTTGATAAGCCCCAGCCAAGCTACGCCTCTGGTGTCCAATAAACTTCAAGTTAAAATCATACGTGTGTGTGTGTGTGTGTGTGTGTGTGTGTGTGTGTGTGTGTGTGTGTGTGTGTGTGTGTGTGTGTGTGTGTGTGTGTGTGTGTGTGTGTGTGTGTGTGTGTGTGTGTGTGTGTGTGTGTGTGTGTGTGTGTGTGTGTGTGGGTGTGTGTGTGTTTTCAGGTTAACTCTATTATACTACGGATGTCGATACATATCAGTATCTTCACATAATTACGATATACATTGCAACTCGGACATCTGAACATATCTCTCATCATGACAATAGTTATTTTCATTCTAGTGTTATGTACTGCAAGTATACGTTGGACTTTCTTTGTCGTTGCTGCTAGAGAACTGTACTCTCAAAAGCCTCTCAAGATATTGTAACGATGTAGAGTACAATACAGCAGCCTCCATTTCCAAATTCACGTGTCAGTGTTGCCAATGAGTTTCGACTCTTGGATCCGAAACACATTCCGCTTAGGGTCGAAACTGGCGGTTCATGCATTGGCAACGCTGAGTGGCAAACGGAAGTGTGGAGAATTGTATATCATGAAAGCCAACAAACACTCCGTTCTAATTAAACTTTTATTTACAATCCCAATTTCCTCTCTTTCTCCTCTTTCTCGATCCCTCCCCCTCCCTCCCTCCCCCTAGCTCCCCTCTCTCTTATTAAAGGGGATTTCGCAAGGTAAACTGCATACTTACAGCTAAGTACACGTTGAATGTTCATGGTTGGGGACACCCCGTACCCTTACCCATTGGGGAAAAGGGGTTTGCACTCTTATGGAATTAATGAGGCGAGCCAATTGTACTCTGAGGGTTGTAGAAAGCGTAAAACCACACACTCTGAAATGGTAATTGCGTGTTGTAGTGACAATGGTACAGGCAATGTTCATCATTAATGAGGTTATTGTTAGTGAGAACAGTTAGCTACTCCTAGTCGTGGGATTAATGATAATAGTAGTAGTTGTAGTAGTTACAGTAGCTGAATCACTCATCGTTTTCATCCTTGAAGGCATTGCTTTATCAGCATTCTTCTCTTGCAGATCCTTTCTCCTTTTCCCTGTACTACTGTTAATACCCTTAAAGCTGTTAATGTAACTGACGAATAATCCACATAATCATATAGTCCCTTCCTATATAAAAAAGAAAAGAAAAAAGAAAACAAGTAATGAAAAAGGGTCACAAAGAATAACAAAAAATAAAAACAAATAACAGTACGGTAATACGTAAACTCCGAAGCTGAAGTCCAAGAATAGACACGTAGTCTTTAGTAATAACATTAGTCGATCCACGAGAGAGGGAGACAGAGAGGAAGGTGCACTTTTGGGCCGGTTTAAGGAGGCGGGAGAGAGAAGGGGAAGGAGGGAAAGAGAGGGAAGGAGGGAGGGAAAGGGGGGAAGGATGTAGCGGAGGGAGAGAGAAAATAGG
>NC_091568.1:10624915-10627415 GCF_042767895.1 Penaeus vannamei
TCCTATCTAACTCCCCTCCTTCCCCCTTCTCCCATCACCCCCTTCCTCCATCCACCCATCCAATTCCCTTCCCCCTTCTCTCTCTCCTCCCTTCCCCCTCATCCCAACCCAACAAGTTCCCCACCTCGTCTCTATCCACCCATCCCCCTCTTCTCCCCACCAACCCATCCAAATTCCCACCTGCCCTTACCCCATACCCCTTCCCCCTTCTCCCTTCTCCCTTCTCCCTATCCCCCCCACCCAACCCACCAAATTCCCCTCCTCGCCCTCACCCACCCCCATCCTCTCCGCCCACCAAGCGCCCCTCGATCACACGCCCACTTCCACTTTAGGAAACACCGGATGGGGAAGAACCAATAAGATGGTTAACACGAATTGGAAGAAAGGTGGGTGGGTGATTCTCTCTCTCTCTCTCTATTCATATCTCTATCTATCTATCCCATCTATCTATCCATCTCTCTCTCTCTCCCTCTATCAGTTTATCTATCTATCTATCTATCTGTCCATCTCTCTCTCTCTCTCTCTCTTTCTCTTTGTCTCTCTCTCGCTATCTATCTATCTATCTATCTATTTATTTATTTATTTATTTATTTATCTATCTATTTATCTATCTATCTATCTATCTATCTATCTATCTATCTATCTATCTATCTATCTATCTATCTATCTATCTATCTATCTATCTATATCAGTATATCCATCTCTCTATCTAACTATCTGCCGTTCTGTCTATCTACCCATCTTCATCTCTCCGTCCTCTCCCTCCATCCTTCCTTGCTTCCTTGCCTACCGCCCCTCTTACTGTCCCATCTCTCTCCTCCATCATTTCCTTCTCTTGCCTCCTTCCTCCCTCCCTCTCTCTCTACCATCCTCCTTCCCTCTTTCACTCTCTCCACCTCCCTCTCTCTCATTCTCTCCCCATTCCCTCTTTCTCTCTTCCCATTCATTCACTTTCTCCCAATCTTCTCTCACTCTCTCTTATTCTCACCCCATTCCTCCCACTCGCTTCCTCCATCATTCACTCACTCTCACCCTTCCGTCTCTCACTCTCTCTCCCCTACGTCTCTTTTCCCTCTCTTCCTCTTTCTATCACTCTATCCCTCCTTCCCTCACTCTCTGCCCTTCCCTCTCTCCCACTCCCTCCCTCCCTCCTTCACTCTCTCCCTTCCCTCTTACTCACTCTCTCCCTTCCCTCTTACTTTCTCCCTCTCTCTCTCTGCTTCTCTCACTCTCTGTCCTTCCCTCTCTATCAAGATCTCCCTCCCTCCTTCACTCTCTCTTACTCTCACCCAGTCCCTCTCTCTGTCCACCCCCCTCCCTCCCTCTCTCTCACTTCCCTCCCTCCCTCCTTCACTTTCCTCTCTCTCTTACTTACTCACCCTTGTTCCCCTCTGACCCCTCCCCCTCCCTCCCTCTCTCGCTCTCTCTCCTCTCTCTCTTCTTCCTCACTCTCTCCTCCCTCCCTACTCTACCTCCCTCCTTCACTCTCTCTTTCTCTCACCCAGTCCCTCTCTGACCCCCCCCTCCCTTCCTCTCTCTCTCTCACTCTCTCCCTCCCTCCTTCACTCTCTCTTACTCTCACCCTGTTCCTCTCTCCGATCCCTCCCCTCCCTCCCTCTCTCTCACTCTCTCCCTCTCTCTCTCTCACTCACTCTCTCCTCCCTCCTTCACTCCCCTCTTACTCTCACCCTGTTCCTCTCTCTGACCCCCCCCCCCCCCACTCCCTCCCTCTCTCTAACCCCCCCCCCCACTCCCTCCCTCTCTCTCTCTCTCTAAATTCACAATATAATTTTCGTCACATTCATCAGAGTACATTCACAAACTTGCAGCTCGTTGGAAGGCAGGTCAGCAACAGACATACAGAGGGTGTTTATTGTTCAGTTTCTCTTCAATTTCTCTTTTGTGCGTGTTTTTTTTTTTTATTTCTTTTGTATGTTTTTTTTTAATATCTACATCTTCTATTTTGTGTTTATGTTCCTCTTAAATTTTCTTTTTTATTCGTGTTTTTAAAAAATTCTAGTGTATGTTTTTTTTTTTTTTTTTTTTTAACATCTATATTTTCTCTTTCATGTTTATGTTTCTCTTTCATTTTTCTTGCATTTGTCTGATTCTCTTTCATATCCCTTCTTCATTTTCTCTTTCGTGTTTGCGTTTCTCTTCATTTTCTTTTTCATGTTTATGTTTCTCTTTCATTTCTCTTTCCCTTTGATTGCTCTTTTATGTTTTCTTTCTCTTCATTTTCTCTTTTATGTTAACCTTACTTTTTCATCTCTCTTTCATGTTCACTTATCGTTTTCATTTTTCCTCTCTTTTAATTCTCTTTTACGGGTTTGTGTCTTTTCGTTTTCATTTCTGTTCCTATTTACTCTTATGTTCGTTTATTTGACTTCTTATTATCATTGTCATTATTACTATTACTAATACTATAATTATTTTGATCAATACTAATAGCAGAAGTAGAAGTATTAGTAGTAGTTTTAATGGTAGTAGTAGTAATAGC
>NC_091568.1:10644915-10647415 GCF_042767895.1 Penaeus vannamei
CTCTGTATCTCTCTCTCTCTCTCTCTCTCTCTCTCTCTCTCTGTATCTCTTTCTCTCTCTCTCTCTCTCTCTCTCTCTCTCTCTCTCTCTCTCTCTCTCTCTCTCTCTCTCTCTCTCTCTCTCTGTATCTCTTTCTCTCTCTCTCTCTCTCTCTCTCTCTCTCTCTCTCTCTCTCTCTCTCTCTCTCTCTCTCTCTCTCTCTCTCTCTCTCTCTCTCTCTCTCTCTCTCTCTCTCTCCCTCTCTCTCTCTCTCTCTCTCTCTCTCTCTCTCTCTCTCTCTCTCTCTCTCTCTCTCTCTCTTTCGCTCTCGCTCTCTCTCTCTCTCTCTCTCTCTCTCTTTTCTACTTCTGATAGTGACATCAATAACAATGATAATGAAGATGATAATTATGATAATAATAACAAAAAAACAATAATGATAATGACGATAACTATGATATACTGATAATAACAAAAAATAATAATGATAATGATGATAATGATAACAATGATAACCAATCATTATCATTATCATTATTGTTATTACCATTACAGTAATAACAATAATGATAGTAAGACCCATAACAACAATAATGATACCAAGAACAACTATACCAATAAAGATAACAGTAACAGCAATAATAGATAATAGAGATACAACAAAATGATAATAGTCAAAATGATGATTATGAAATAATAACAATAAAGATAATAACAAAATAATTCTCCCTTCTTCCTTTACCTTCTCACCCCCACTCTTTCTATAATTAAGCAATAAATGGGTGAATGGAAGGATGAACGAATGAAGAAAGGAAAAGATAGATAGACAAATAGACATGTAGGTACACAGATGGATAGATAGATAGGGCGTTTGATATATGAATAAAAAGATATAAAAATTTTCAAATTAATAACCAAATAACCAAGTAATTTAATAGATAAAGAACATAGATAGAAGTAAATGAGTAAATGAAATAAACAAACTAAATAATATCAAACGAACTAATAATCAAATCAACAAATACACAAATAAGTAAAACAAATACAAACCAACCAACAAAACAAACACAAACAGACAAACAATCACAAAAACAAACAGACAAATAAACCAACAAAACTAACAAATAGACAAACAACCACAAAACAAACAAACAAACAAAAATAACGCACATATAAACAACAGATAAATAAAATTCCGCCTCAGATCACCCCCCAGCCCCACCCCCCAACCCTCACCCCCCAACCCCCACCCCCTCTAGCGACGCACCGAGCAACTGAAGTTCAAAACGACCGAAGGAGAGAAGCCTTTGATGTAGGACTTGCACGCGGAGGAAGATGGGAGAAGGGGAGAGGGCGATGAAAGAGGGGAGAAGGAGAGGGGAAGGAGAGAGGGAAGGGGGGAAGAGGGGAAGGAGAGAGGGAGAGAGGGCGATGAAAGAGGGGAGAAGGAGAGAGGGAAGGGGGGAAAAGGGGAAGGAGAGAGGGAAGGGGGAAGAGGGGGAAGGAGAGAGGGAGAGGGTGAGAGAGAGAGAAGGGGAGAGGGCGATGAAGAGAGGGGAGAAGGAGAGAGGGAAGGGGGAAGAGGGGAAGGAGAGAGGGAAGGGGGGAAGAGGGGAAGGAGAGAGGGAAGGGGAAGAGGGGAAGGAGAGAGGGAGTAAAGGAAAGAGGGGGAAGAGGGGAAGGAGAGAGGAAGGGAGGAAGAGGGGAAGAAGAGGGGGAGAGGGAAGGGGGGAGAGGGAGAGGGGAAGGCGAGAGGAGAAGGTGAGAGAGGGTGAGGGGAGTCGGAGGGATGAAAAAGAGAGGAGAAAGGGAGAGGGAGAGGTTAACCAGAGAGGGAAGAGGGGAAAGAGAGAGTGAGTCAGTGAGAGAGGGATTGATGAAAGAGGGGAGAGAGGGAGACGGACAGGAAAGAGGAGAGAGTGAAGGGAGGAAGAGAGGAAGAGGGTGTGAGAGGGAAGGGGGAAGAGGGAGAGAGAATACAGGAGGATGAGAATAGGAGGGAATGATGAAAAAGAGAAGAGGGAGAGAAGGAGAGGATAAGGAAAGAGGGGAGAGATGGAGAGGGGAAGGGGAAAGAGGGTGAGGGATGGATGGAAGAGTGAGAGAGGAGAGGGAGTGATGAGAAAAGGAGGAAATGGTGAAAAGGGGGAAAGGGTAATGAAAGAAGGGAGAGAGTGAGAGAGGGAGGGGTGAGGTAGAGGGTAGAGAGAGGATGAGAAGAGGAGGGAATAATGAAAAAGGGAGAGGGAGAGAGTGATGAAAGACGGGAGTGAGGAAGAGGGAGAGGGTAAGAGGGGGAAGGGGGAAAGAGAGTGAGGAATAGATGGAAGAGGGAGATGGTAGATGGAGGGATGAGAAGAGGAGGGAAGGATGAAAAAGGGAGAGGGAGAGAGGGAGAGGGTGGTGAAAGAGAGGAAAGGGAGAGGGGAAGGAGAGAAGGAGGGGTGGATAGATGGCGAGAGGAAGAAGAGAAGGAGAGAGATAGATAGACAGATAGATAGAGAGAGAGAGAGAGAGAAAG
>NC_091568.1:10654915-10657415 GCF_042767895.1 Penaeus vannamei
CTCAAGCAGAACAGAAAAGTAAAATAAAAAGCAAAATAAATAAATGATAAATAAAAAATAAAATAAAAGAATAAAAACGCGGAAATAGACAAACTCGAGCGTAGCAGATGCAGCAAGCAAGATTAAGCAAAAACAAGGAAGGTCAAGCAAAAGCAAGCAAAAGCAAGCAAGGTCATGCAAAAGCAAGCAAGAGCAAGCAAAGGCAAGCAAAAGCAAGCCTGAGCAACCAAAAGCAAGTTCACTCCCCTTAACAACGAAAACCCTCACGCTTACACACACACGGACAAATACGGTCGGCCGGCCACGAGAGACTTAAAGAGTGAAGGCTTAAACCAAGATTTTTGTATTTTTCTGCCTCCTATTTTCGCTCCTCCTCCGCCCTGGACGCGTGTCAGTCATCCCCCGCTTCAGGAATGAGGCGGAGATGCAGCATCAGGCTTCCGGGAGATGAGGGAGTGAACACAGGCTGTTGGGGGTTTTAACTCTCTGTTTTATTTTTCTGTTTAGTGTGTGTGTGTGTGTGATGTGTTTGTGTGTGTGTGTGTGATGTGTTTGTGTGTGTGTGTGTGTGTGTGTGTGTGTGTGTGTGTGTGTGTGATATGTGTGTGTGTGTGTGTGTGTGTGTGTGTGTGTGTGTGTGTGTGTGTGTGTGTGTGTGTGTGTGTGTGTGTGTATGTGTGATGTATATATATATATATATATATATATATATATATATATATATATATATATATATATATATATATATATATATATATATATATATTACCATCAACAATGATACTCCTGAACTTTGGGTACAGACTGTCTCAGCGACCTTCTTGGCAAAACTCCAGTCGTTCGAACTTTGAACGTAATACAACGCTACCCGCCCTTCCCCACAAGGAAGCAATATTACGCCACCCGCTGTTTAAGCATAAAGCCCCATAGAACAAGCATCAGCCCCACTACTACCAATAATAAAAAAACAACAACTCCCGAATGATAATTGTTATTATTATTATTATTATTATTATTGTCATTGTTATTATTGTTATTATTATTATCATTATTACTATTATTATTATTATTATCATTATTATCATTATTATTATTATTATCATTATTATTATTATTATCATTATTATTATCATTATCGTTATTATTATCATTATCATTATTATTATTATTATTATTATTATTATTATTATTATTATTATTATCATTATTATTATCATTATTATCATTATCAATATAATTATTACTATTATTATTATCATTATTATTATTATTGTTATCATTATCATTATCATTGATATTATTGTCAAACCCATTAATTTTTTCTCTCTTTCTCTCCTCTCTCTCAGGTGGGCGTCATTATGAAGTGGGCGTGGATATGGGCTTGCTTGTGGGCGGTCCTCGTTCCGGCAGGACTGGCCAGTAAATGCCGCCGAGCCCCCTTAAGCACCAGCGCCCCCAAGACACCAGGAGATAATTCCTTTAAGATTAGCATAAGTGGCAACCCTAATAAGTACTTCCCGGGGGAGGTGTACACAGGTGAGTCCAGGTGTTTGTTGTTGTTGCTTGTTCTTTTTTTTTTTCTTCTTCTTTTTTTTCTTGTTTGCTTTTGGGTTTTTGGATTTATGATTGTTTGTGATTATTTGTTGGAAATGTCTGTATATGTGTGGGGGTGGGGGGGTGGGAGGGGGGTGTATACGAGTAGTTTGTGTACGTTTTAGGGTTTGTTTGTGTGGTGTGTGTGTATTTTATGCATTGAGTGATATGATGTAAATACACTCTCATTGTATACTAATAGATAAAAAAAAACAGTGACAGATTTCTTAACCGAAGATGACACCATCTCAGAACACACACACTCACACACACAAAATGATACTTGACACATCACCATTATTCATCCTCTTATGATGATCGTCACAACCGCATCATACTTATCAAATAAACCAAAATCGTTATCGCCTCTGATCATCATATCATAACATCACCAACGCTACAACTTCATCCCTATAACTTTCTGTCGCCGCCAAACTAATTCCTAAGCAAGTTTTAATCCGAATAGTCACTTAAAATCCGAATAAAGTCACTTAAAATCCGTATAAAGTCACTTAAAATCCGAATAAAGTGACTTAAAATCCGAATAGTCACTTAAGATCCGAATAAAGTGACTTAAAATCCGAATAAAGTGACTTAAGATCCCATCCTCTACATGATATTTCCGTGACGTCACAGCGGCGCCATCTTCAAAGACCTTCATTACGTCATCAGCAGATATTGCATTTCAAATTGCAAAGGCCTGTCGTCTCTTTCTCCTTCTCCCCATCTTCACCTCCTTCTTTCTTTTCTTTATTCCTGTTTCTTACTTCTTTTCCTCTCTGTTTTGATTTTCGTTCTTCTTCTATTTCTCTTCTACTTCTTCCTCCTCTTCCTCTTTCTTGTTGTAATCTTTATCCTCGTTTTTATCCTCTTCCTCCTCCTCTTTTCTGTTTTAATTCTTGCGTTT
>NC_091568.1:10662415-10664915 GCF_042767895.1 Penaeus vannamei
AGACGAAAGGGAAAAAGAGAGAGAAAGAAAAAAAAACGAAAAGATAAAAATAGTGGAAGACGAAAGGGAGAAAAAGAGAAAGACAAGAAATCGAAAGAATGAAAATAGGGGATGACGAAAGGGAGAAAGAGAAAGAAAAAAAATCGAAATGTAAAGATAGTGGAAGACGAAAGAGAGAAAATGAGAGAAAAAAAAATCGAAAAAAAAGAAATAGTGGAAAACGAAGACGAAAGGGAGAAAGAGAGAGAAAGAAAAATGGAAAAAAAATAAAATAGTGGAAAACGAAAGGGAGAAAGAGAAGGAAAAAAAATCGAAAAAAATAGTGGAAGTCGAAAGGGAAAATGAGAGAGAAAGAAAAGAATGAAAAAAAATAAAAAGTGGAAGGCGAAAGGGAGAAAGAGAAAGAAAGAAAAAAATCGAAATTTAAAGATAGTGGAAGACGAAAGTGAGAAAGAGAGAGAAAGAAAAACAAATTGAATTATAAAAATAGTGGAAGACGAAAGGGAGAAAGAGAGAGAGAGATAAAATATCGAAAAGATAAAAATAGTGGAAGGCGAAAGGGAGAAAGAGAGAGAAAGAGTGGATGGAAAAAGGGATAAACTGAGAAATGTGACGAGAAGGAAAGGATAAAGATGGAGGGGAAGAGATGAGGAGGATTATGAAAGTGAACAAATATATATGTAGAAAGGAGAGAATAAAAGAAAATAATGAGAGAAGAAGGGATGGAAGAAGGAAATGACAAAGAAAAATCATGAGGAAAAAATAGGAAAATATAAAATGAAAAAGTTGAAAAGTGAAAATAAGTAGAAAATAAGAGATAAGGTAAAAAGAAATAAATAGCAGGTGAAAAAGAGGAACAGAATAAATCACATGCGAGATGCAAGGAAAAAAACAAATGAGGATAACAAATAGAAATAGAAATAGAAATAAAGAAATGGGGACACAGAAAGAGTTAAAGAACAAAAGAGAGAGAAATGAGCATAAAGAAAGAGAGAAAGATATGGGAATGAATAAAGAGAGTAAGAAATGGGAAGAAAGAAAGAGAAAGAAATTATCTGACAGGGAATAAAAATGAGAAATATACGAAGGAAAAAAGGAAAGAGTAGTTAAAGAAGAATAAAGAGGAAATATATAGTGAGGTCTCTTTCTGTTCTACTTTCTCATTCTTTATTCGTACTTTTTTCAAATATATGGCATACATGTAAATGTATGAATAAAGATAGATACGTTGAGATAAGGATACATTGATAGAAAACAACATAGATGGATAGCGAACAGAACGAGACAGAAAGACTAGATAGACAGACATTAAGAAAGAGACAGACAGACAGGAAAAAAAAGGAGAAACGGAACATAAACCAAACCTACATGCAGCAATAATTTTCGAGTCAGGAAATAATGTCATGCAAATAATTCCTCCGAACTGAGCTGGACTGAGTCATCCGAATTCTTGTTCTGTTGATCAAACGTTTCTGATGATTAATTCCCAAGTAAACGTTTGTGATGAAGTGGAATTTTTGAGCTAACGTTGCGTGCCTCTGTGATGGAATGCATTTGTCTGGGTGTGGATGTGTGTTTGGGTGCGTGTGTGTGTGCCGTTTTTGGGGTTGATTGCGTGTGTTTGGGTGTGAAGGATTTTGTGAAGTTCTGTGTGTGTGAGAGAGGAAGGTGGTGATTGTGTATGTGTGGAGGGGGAGGGGGGTGATTGTGTGTGTGTGTGTGTGAGAGAGAGAGAGAGAGAAAGAGAGAGAGAAAGAGAGAGAGGGAGAGAGAGAGAGAGAGAGAGAGAGAGAGAGAGAGAGAGAGAGAGAGAGAGAGAGAGAGAGAGAGAGAGAGAGAGAGAGAGAGAGAGAGAGAGAGAGAGAGAGGGAGAGTGTTTATATGTGTTGTTTGGAAGGCTGATTGTGTGCGTTTGGCTGAGTGGAAGATTTTGTGAACTTGTGTGCGTGTGTGTGGGGAGGTGGGGTGACTGTGTGTGCGTCCAAGCGAAGGAGAGAATAGGAGAAAATAAAAGACAGGCATAGAGAAAAGAGCGAGAGAAAAAAGAAAAATGAAGAAAAGCAACAATAGAACAAGACGATAAAGCAATAAAACAGAAAAAAAGAAAACAAAGACAAAACAGAACAAGATTAGCGAGAAAACAAGAAAGAATAGAACGGCAGAAAAGAAAGAAAGAAAAAGCAGAGGGAAATAGCCCGAAATCAGGGATAACAAGACAACATAGAAAAAAACGAAAAAGTAACCAGACAAGAAACACAGAAAACAAAACAAAGGGAAACAGAGGGATAAAAAAAAAACAATCACAAAGAAAGACAGAAGGAAGAAAAGGCTAAGAAAATTAGTGGGAAACCAACACCTGTACGCCATTAGTAGCAACTGGTCACGTTTTCTGCATAATCATCCCAGGAAACATTTCGTAAAGATACGTTTACTTAGAGGAAGGGAAAAAAAAGGGTAAAACAGGGGATTGTGATGATAACAAGGATGAGGGAAAGGAATA
>NC_091568.1:10687415-10689915 GCF_042767895.1 Penaeus vannamei
AAAAAAAGAGAAAAAGAAAGAGAGAAAAGGGGTGGGATAAGCTTCAGCCGGAAAAATAGCGACTATTTACAAGCATCCGGAGTTGAAACTGTCAATATTTGCTTGCATTCGGCCCCCTCGTGTTTGGCAATCTGGTGAGCCTCCGCCACACCGCTCGCGAATCTTGTGTTTCACCAGCCTCCCCACCTCACTCTCTCCTTCCCCCTCTCCCTTCCTTCCTTACGAATTTCCTTCCGCTGATTTCCCTCTCTCCCCTTCCTTCGCTCTCTTTTTGGGTGCTTCTATTTTGCTTCCTTTCCTCCCTTTTTTCGCTTTATTTTTCACTCTCTTTTTGCCCCTCTGTCTCTTTTTCTTTTCTTTTCTTATTCCTTTTCTTCCCCTTCCTTCATTTTCCCCTGCTTTCCTCCTTATTCCTTTCCCTCCAACCTCTCCCTCTTCCCTTCCATTGCACGCTTTTCTCTTCTCGCCCTCCCTTCCTTCCCATCTCCTCTCTCCCCAACGTCCACTTTCTCTCCCTCTCCCCTCTCCTCCCCCTCCTTCCCCTCTTTTATCCCCCTTCCCTTTGTTCCCTCTCCTCCCCCCTCTCTTTTCTTCTCGTTAGTGCCTGTAGGGGGCGATGGGGGAGACTGGTAAGGGGAGGGGAGGAGGGGGGGTTGGGAAGGGGAGGGGAAGAGGGGGGTTGGGAAGGGGAGGGGGTTGGGGATGTGTATAGAGAGTGAGTTATGGTACGTGACTGTTTTTGTCAATCAGGGGATTTATATATTTATTTAATTGTATTATTTATTTACTGTATTACTTGTTTTTATTTATTTATTTTTGATGGGGGAGAGGGGAGGGGGAAGGGTATTTCAGCAAGAGATAAATGTACGTGAATATGTACATGTGTGTACGGTCAGATGAGTCTGTATTGATACATGTACACACAATTACCAGAATTGCGATTTTGCAATATATTAAAGCACACGCATACACATGCATCCATACAAACAAACACATTCACACCCGAGAAAATAAACATGCCTACTCACTCACTATTCAACAAACAAACAAACAAAACATTCAAACTCGCGCGCTCAAACAAACAAACAAGCCACAAAAAACACTCAAACTCACACAAACAAATGAACAACAAAAACATTCAAAATTATACACACAAACCAACAAATAAACAACAAAACCACTCATACTCGCGCACACACAAAAAAATAACAAAAACACTCTAACTCAAATACATAAACAAACAAATGAACTACAAAAGAACATTCAAAATACACGCAAACAAACAAATAAAGTACAAAAAACATTCAATCCCATAAACACAAACCAACAAATAAACAACAAAACCACTTCAACAAATAAACAACAAAACCACTCAAACAAATAAACAACAAAACCACTTAAACAAATAAACAACAAAACCACTTAAACAAATAAACAACAAAACCACTTAAACAAATAAACAACAAAACCACTTAAACAAATAAACAACAAAACCACTTAAACAAATAAACAACAAAACCACTTAGACAAATAAACAACAAAAACACTTAAACAAATAATCAACAAAACCACTTAAACAAATAAACAAAAAAAAAACACTTAAACAAATAATCAACAAAACCACAA
The DNA here is from genome assembly GCF_042767895.1 of Penaeus vannamei. Taxonomy (NCBI): domain Eukaryota; kingdom Metazoa; phylum Arthropoda; class Malacostraca; order Decapoda; family Penaeidae; genus Penaeus; species Penaeus vannamei. Next base: position 10,689,042 of record NC_091568.1, read on the forward strand.
ACAAATAAACAACAAAACCACTTAAACAAATGAACAACAAAACCACAAAAACAAAAAAACAACAAAACCACATAAACAAAAAAACAACAAAACCTCTTATATAAATAAGCAACAATACCACTTAAACAAATTTGCAACAAAACCACTTATACTAATAAACAATAAAACCACTTAACCAAATAAAGAACAGAACCGCTTAAACAAATAAGCAACAAAACCAATTAAACAAATAAACAACAAAACCACTTAAACAAATAAACAACAAAACCACTTAAACAAATAAACAACAAAACCACTTAAACAAATAAGCAACAAAACCACTTAAACAAATAAGCAACAAAAACATTCAATCTCATACACGCAAACCAACAAATAAACAACAAAACCACTTAAACAAATAAACAACAAAACCACTTAAACAAATAAACAACAAAACCACTTAAACAAATAAACAACAAAACCACTTAAACAAATAAACAACAAAACCACTTAAACAAATAAACAACAAATAAACAACAAAAGCACTCAAACTCGCACGCACAAACAAGCAAGTAAGCCCTCCCGCCCCCACGCCCTCACGCCCTCACGCCCTCACGCCCTCACGCCCTCACGCCCTCACGCCCTCACGCCCTCACGCCCTCACGCCCTCACGCCCTCACTCGCAGATCCCTAAACGTCTGCCACAAAGTCATCCCGAATTTGACTTAGACATGACGTCGCCTAGTAAATGTCTCATCAAGCAGTTAAAACAAGGGACAGAATAATTAAAGTTGTCAGAGGCATTTATCTGCGGTTATGGGATGCGTGGGGCGGGGGAGGGGGTGGGGGTGGGGGGGTTGTGTATGAATGTTTGGGGATGTATGTGGGGGGAGGG
>NC_091568.1:10699915-10702415 GCF_042767895.1 Penaeus vannamei
GGAAAGCAAAGAAACAAAAGAAGACAAGGAAAACAAAACGAAATAAAAGAGGGAATAGGGAGACTAAAGAACACGGAAATAGTAAAAGGGGAGAGGAAAGGGCGGAAGACGAAAAGGGAAGGGGTGACTCACTTAATTAGGCGAGAGAGCAATCACCGTTGGGTTCATGATATATGCTGATGACATGAGCGAAAACGGGATGCCACGAGCGACCCTTGCTTGATGCTGTTTCCGCGGGGCAAGGGAGGCGAAGGGAGGGAAGGGGAGAGGCAGGATTGAGAAGGAGGGAAGGAGAGAGGAAGGGAGGGAAGGAGAGAGGCAGGATTGAGAAGGAGGGAAGGAGAGAGGCAGGACTGAGGAGGAGGGAAGGGGAGAGGAAGGACTGAGAAGGAGGGAAGGGGAGAGGAAGGACTGAGAAGGAGGGAAGGGGAGAGGCAGGATTGAGAAGGAGGGAAGGAGAGAGGCAGGATTGAGAAGGAGGGAAGGGGAGAGGAAGGGTTGAGAAGGAGGGAAGGAGAGAGGAAAGGAGGGAAGGGGAGAGGAAGGGTTGAGAAGGAGGGAAGGAGAGAAGAAGGGAGGGAAGGGGAGAGGCAGGATTGAGAAGGAGGGAAGGAGAGAGGAAGGACTGAGAAGGAGGGAAGGATAGAGGTAGGACTAAGAAGGAGAAAAGGAGTTGTGAAGGGAGGGAAGGAGAGAGGAAGGACTGAGAAGGAGGGAAGGAGAGAGGAAGGGAGGGAAGAAGAGAGGAAGGACTGAGAAGGAGGGAAGGAGAAAGGAAGGGAGGGAAGGAGAGAGGCAGGACTGAGAAGGAGGGAAGGAGAGAGGAAGGGAGGGAAGGAGAGAGGCAGGATTGAGAAGGAGGGAAGGAGAGAGGAAGGGAGGGAAGGAGAGAGGCAGGATTGAGAAACAGAGAAGGAGAGAGGCAGGATTGAGAAGGAGGGAAGGAGGGAGGAGGGACTAAGGAGAAAAAGAGGGATGGAGAGAGGAAGGACTGAGAAGGAGGGAAGGAGAGAGGAAGGAAGAAGAAGGAGGGAAGAACTGAGAAGGAGGGAAGGAGAGAGGGAGTTGTGAAGGAAGGGAAGGAAAGAGGAAGGACTATAAGAAGGAGAAAAGGTGTGGCGAAGGGAGGGAAGGAGAGAGGAAGAACTGAGAAGGAAGGAAGGAGAGAGGAAGGGCTGAGAAGGAGGGAAAGAGAGAGGAAGCACTGAGTAGGAGAGAAAGAGAGATGAAAAGGCTAAGGATGGAAGGAGTGGTGAAGGAAGGGAAGGAGAGAGGAAGGAAGGAGAAGGAGGGAAGGAGTTGTGAAGGGAAAGTTGGAGGAAGAAGGGAGGCGAAGGGTGGGAATGAGAGAGGAAGGACTGAGAAGGAGGGAAGGAGTGGTGAAGGGAAAGTCGGAGGAAGAAGGGAGGGAAGGAGAGAAGAAGGACGAAGGAAGAGGGGGGTGGGGGAAGAAGGAAAGAAAGACAGGTGAATGGAGAGAAAGAAAGAGGAAGGAGGGAGGAAGAAGGAGGGAAGGAGAGAGGAAGGACGAAAAATGAGTGAGAAGAAGGAAGGGAGGAGTGGTGAAGGAAACGTAAATGGAAGGAAAGAGGAGAAAATGAGAAGAAGAGGATAAGGAAGTGAGAGGATAAAGGAGAGGAGAGGGAGAGGAAGGACGAAGAAAGAGGTGAAAGGAAAGTGGAAAGAAGGAGAATGGAAGGAGAGGTGGAGGAAGAGGCGAAGGAAATGTGGGAGTAAGAAGGAGGGAAGAAAGGAGGAGAAATGATAGTTGAAAAAAAGAGTGAGAGAAAAAAGAAGAGGAAAAAGGATAAAGAAACACGAAGGGGAAATGTAGCTGAAGAACAAGATAAAGACGAGGAGAAGAGAGAGGGGAAGGGAGTAGAGAAAAGAGAAGTGGGAGAAAAGGGAATAGAAGGAGAGAGATAGGATGAAGAATAAGATAAAAGAAGAGTGGAAAACGAGGAAGAGGATGAGAAGTGAATAAATGGGAAAGTAGAAGAAAGAGGAGACACGAAGAAAGAGATAAAGGAAGAATGGAAATGAATGGGAAGAGAGGGTAAAGAAAGCGAGAGATGGGAAAGAAAAAGTGAAGAAATTATGGGAAGTGGGGATGAAAGAGGAGAGAACGAAAGGGGGGAAATAACGGATAGGAAAAGGAGGTAAGCGATAGAGGGAGAAAGGAATTGAAAAATGAGGCAAAAGAAAAGGAGAAGAAAGAAGAGATAAATAAAAGGATGACAGAAAAGGATAGGAAGAGGGGAAAGGAATTAGGTAGATGAGATGGAAAAAGGACGAAGCAAAAGACAGAGAGTGAGGAGTATAGAACCATATGCATATATATATATATATATATATATATATATATATATATATATATATATATATATATATATATATATATATATATATATATATATATATATATATATATATATATATATATATATATATATATATATATATATATATATATATATATATATATATATATATACATATA
>NC_091568.1:10717415-10719915 GCF_042767895.1 Penaeus vannamei
TTCTCGTCCAACACTGAAGTATACATTACTTCATAAAAGGAAGCACTAGACACTTTTTCTCCATGAATTAGTTAGTAGAATAAGAAGTTATGTTATGAATGGAGACAAAAAAAAGCGGTTATTCAGCATTAATTCCGCGTCGTTGGCAGTGCTGACAGCGTGAATTCCCGCAATGGATCATTTTAGCACAGCTGATGAAATATAAATTGAAAATCGCGATTCATTATCGGGATTGTGTTTGTGTTAATAATTGATATTGGATTATGTTATTCGTGAATTATGGTGATCTGGTTCTCGCTCTCTCTCTCTCTCTCTCTCTCTCTCTCTCTCTCTTTTATTCTTTTGATTTTCTTGATATTTTTTCTACTTGTTTCTTTTATTTTCTCTCCTTGTTCTCTGGGAGGAGTGAGGACAGATGAGTAAAAGTTATGATAAGGAGAAAGAGAAAAAGAACAAAATGAAAAATTCAAAAGATGAAAATGAGGAGAAAGAGAAAGAACAAGAACAGGAGGAGGAGGAAGAACAGAAACGATAGAAAGAGATGAGAGAGAGAGAGAGAGAGAGAGAGAGAGAGAGAGAGAGAGAGAGAGAGAGAGAGAGAGAGAGAGAGAGAGAGAGAGAGAGAGAGAGAGAGAGAGAAAGAAGAGAGAAGAAGAGAGAGAGAGAGAGAGAGAGAGAGAGAGAGAGAGAGAGAGAGAGAGAGAGAGAGAGAGAAAGAGAGAGAGAGAGAGAGAGAGAGAGAGAGAGAGAGAGAAAGAAAGAGAGAGAGAGAGAGAGAAAGAGACAGAGAGAGAAAGAGAGAGAGAGAGAGAGAGACATACAGAAACAGAAAGAGAAAAACAGGCAAACACAGACAGAATCAGAAAGAAAGAGAGAAAAAAAAAACAGAAAGAGAGAACGAGACAGACAAACCGAGTGAGACAAACAGAAAGAGAGACAACCAGAGACAAACAGACACACACAAAGACACAGACAAACAGACAGCCAGACAGAGAGGAGTCCCAAGATGAAAAGAACCTCTGAAGCGAAGTGCAGAGGCGACACTCAGCTTGTGATATTTGCGTTTCATACTCTTTAATAAAGCGTCATAAAAAGAGGCCAAGTGGGAAGAGGATACTGTTTCTTGACGTTGATGTGATGAGGAGAATGAGGGGAAAATGAGGGGAATGCGAGAAAAGGAGGAGGAAGAAGGGAGACGGAGAAGAAAAGGAAGGGATTTGTAGGCGAATTGGAGGAGGAAGATGAAGGGAATGAGGGGAATATGAGGAATGAGGGGAAAATGAGGGGAATGCGAGGAGAGGAGGAGGAAGGAGGGAAACAGATAAGAAAAGGAAGGGATTTGTGGGCGAATTGGAGAAGGAAGATGAGAAGAATGAGGGGGATAGTGGAATACGAGGAATGAGAGGAAAATGAGGGGAATAAAAGGAAAGGAGGAGGAAGGAGAGAGACAGAGAAGAAAAGGAAGGAAATTGTGGCCGAAATGAAGGAGGAAGATGAGAGGAATGAGGGGAATATGAGGAAAGGAGGAGAGGGAGGAGGAAGGAGGAAGGAGGAAGACAGAGAAGAAAAGGAAGGAATTTGTGGGGGAATGGAAGAAGGAAGAAAGGAGGAGAGAGGAGGAATCAGAGAAAAAAAAGAAGGAATTTGTGGGAGAATGGGAGGATGGGAAAGGGTTGAAGAAGGAGGAAGATGAGAATTAGGAAAATGAGGAAAGGAGAAGAGAGGGAAGAGAGTAAGAAAATGACTGTAGGAATTCGTAGGAAAATTGGTAGATGGGAAATGGTTGATAAAGGAGAATGATGACGGAAATGAGGAGAGAAAAGGAAGTATGTGTATGTGTATGTATATACATATATATATATATATATATATATATATATATATATATATATATATATATATATATATATATATATATATACATATATATATGTATCTGTGTGTGCGCGCGCGCGCGTGTGTGTGCATATATATTTATATATATATATATATATATATATATATATATATATATATATATATATATATATATATATATATATATATATATATATATATATATATATATATATATATATACATATACATGCACCCTCTCCCTACATTCCTTTTTTCAGATCGCGCATGGTTAGCAATTTCAGACATTAAAAGCGCCGGTAAAAATAGATAGCCCACCACCGCTTCATCGTAGGAAGCATAACCTGCGCTATGCTCGTACCCGCACACCCGCAATGGCGCGCTGGCTCTGCTGGAAAAAGTATATATTTAATCTGGTCTGAGTGTTATATCGTCGACGAAAAGAATTGGTGTTTTGGGGTGAGAGAGAGAGAGGGGGGGGAGGGGGAGGGGTAGGAATGAGAGGGTTAGAGAGAAAAAGAGAGAGAGAGAGGGGCGGGCAGCAATGAGAGAGAGAGAGAGAGAGAGAGAGAGAGAGAGAGAGAGAGAGAGAGAGAGAGAGAGAAGAGAGAGAAAGAGAGAGAGAGATGAAGGGGAAGAAATG
>NC_091568.1:10729915-10739915 GCF_042767895.1 Penaeus vannamei
AGAATTTGTGCGTTTTTTTTTTTTGTTTGTTTGTTTTATGTTTTAGTCTATCCTTCTTCATTCATCTTCCGTTTTGATTGTTTTCATAATTAATCTTTTTGTCTTTTATTCATAATTATTACCTATCATGCTCTTCTCATTACTCTCTCCCTCCCTCCCTCTCTCCCTCCCTCCCTCCTCCTCCCTCTCTCTCCCTCCCTCCCTCCCTCCCTCCCTCTCTCTCTCCCTCCCTCCCTCCCTCCCTCCCTTCTCCCTCCCTCCCACTCCTTTTGCCTCCTTCCTCTCTTTCTCTCTTTTCCTCCTTCCTTCCTCTCCTTTTTTCGCATCTCCTTTCTTAAGCTTTCATCTCAAGTTTAATTCACTCATTCACCCTCGAAGGATTTATTTAATCAACAGAGCCTCTCGCCCTGAACCTCGTCGGCCGCTTCCTTTTAATCGTCACTGAGACACAGCTTCTAATTCTGATACTAAGAGAGAGAGAGAGAGAGAAAGAGAGAAGAAATAAAGAGGGAGAGAGAGAGAGAGAGAGAGAGAGAGAGAGAGACAGAGAGAGAGAGAGAGAGAGAGAGAGAGAGAGAGAGAGAGAGAGAGAGAGAGAGATAGAGAGAGGGACAGACAGACAGACAGACAGACAGACAGACAGAGATAAAGAGAGAGAGAGAGAGAGAGAGAGAGAGAGAGAGAGAGAGAGAGGGAGAGAGAGAGAGAGAGAGAGAGAGAGAGAGAGAGAGAGAGAGAGAGAGAGAGAGAGAGAGAGAGAGAGAGAGAGAGAGAGAGAGAGAGAGAGAGAGAGACAGAGACAGAGAGAGAGAGACAGAGAGACAGAGAGAGAGCAGAGAGAGAGAGAGAGAGAGAGAGAGAGAGAGAGAGAGAGAGAGAGAGAGAGAGAGAGAGAGAGAGAGAGAGAGAGAGAGAGAGAGAGAGAGAGAGAGAGAGAGAGAGAGAGAGAGAGAGAGAGAGAGAGAGAGAGAGAGAGAGAGAGAGAGAGAGAGAGAGAGAGAGAGAGAGAGAGAGAGAGAGAGAGAGAGAGAGAGAGAGAGAGAGAGAGAGAGAGACAGACAGACAGAGAGAGACAGAGAGAGACAGGGAGAGACAGAGAGAGAGGACAGACAGACAGAGATAAAGAGAGAAAAAGAGACAATCAGACAGACAAAGACAGAGAGAGAGGAAGAGAGGGACAAACAGGCAGACAGACAGACAGACAGAAAGTGCAGGAGAGAAGGGGGGAGTTAGAGTGAAGAGAGTGAGGGTTGGGGAGGAAGGAATAAAAGGGAATGAGAGATAAATAGAAAGATAGCAAGAGCGCGAGAGAGCGAGAGAGGGGGAAGAGAGGCAAGAGAAAATACAGAGGAGGATGAGAAAGATAAGAGAAAGAATTGGATTAAGCGGAAAAAATGCATTTTTTTCACCGACTGTAAAGGTAAGTAATGAGATATTGACTAGAAAAATACGAGATAAAAAATAGAAAAAACTAAATGAAGATAAATGTGCATTTATCGTTCAAAACCAAAAGCCGAATTACATTTATATTTTTTTTTCTTAAGTTAAAAGGTAGTAAAAAATCATTTTTCTTTCGAATTGCAAATTAGTATAATTGGTGCAAAAGATGTCAGCCATTAAACCCTCTCCCCCTCCTCCCCAACATGACCCCCTTCCCCCCCCCCCCCCCAAAAAAAAAGTGGGAAAGAAAGAGAAAGAAAAATTAAAAAGACGAAATTAAACGAAAAAGATATCTGCAGAGTGTAACGTCAAAGACAGATCATTCCCCCTTCCCCCTCTCCCCTCCCCCCTTAACCTCGTCTCCCTACCCTACCCCCCCTCCTTTCCGTGCCTCGCGTAAGTATGAAAATATATGAAACGAATTTAATTCTGTCCGTTAATTCTAATGCAACATCAAAGTGTTCGTAACTGATATATATGCAGTATGAGGATAATGTTAATAGACCTCTCTCTCTCTCTCTATCTCTCCTTCTCCTTATCTCTCTCTCTCTCTCTCTCTCTCTCTCTCTCTCTCTCTCTCTCTCTCTCTCTCTCTCTCTCTCTCTCTCTCTCTCTCTCTCTCTCTCGCCATGTGAATCCAGAGCTGAATTTCATTGTAATTTCTTCTTATCATTATCATTATTATCATTTTGCCCTTACCACCATCAGTAATATAATCATTATCTTTATCATTATCGAATTTATTGCTAACATCATTATTATAATGATTTCTTTTATCATTATCATTAATATTAATTAGATAGTTATACCAGTAGTACAGAAGTAGTAGTAGTAATAGCAGTAATAGTATAGTAATAATAATGATAACAGAAGCAGTTTATTTACGCTACTGTCTTGTGCTTCATTATCAATACTGTTATCATCATATCCTTATCAGTTACATGACATGCTGCATATCATAGGCAAATATAAGCAACATTAATGCCATGGGGTTGATACTAATATCATTAATGAATTACATGAATATTAGATGTACTATGCTTGTTAACATACGAGGATTTTAACAAATAATGCACCTTTTCGTTTATGAAACACGCATTGCCTCTGTCATTTGCAAATTTGATGCAATTTCATATCAACTCGCGTGGAATTTGTGAAAGAATTCAATTTTTTTTCTATATATATACCTTTTATATTTCTTTTTTTTTATCTTTTTGTTACTATTTTTTATATATTTAGCTTTTGTGTCTTTTATAATGTTGATTATTGGTTCGCATAGAAAAGAGAGTGCAACAGTGAATTATGGGAATAGCAACAAGGTGTGATGATGATGATGATGATGATGATGATGATGATGATGATGATGATGATGATGATGATGATGATGATGATGATGATGATGATGATGATGATATTCATGTAATAGCAATAACGATATCGGTGATGATAACAATTGTATTGATGATAATGATAATGATCATGACAATTGTTATGTAATAGTAATGACTGTAATAACAGTACTATTAGTAATAACATCCATAATAACGATGATAATGACAATGATAGAATTGATGACAATGATAATGATAATGACCATAAACACTGTAATGGCAATTAAAGTGATAAGGAATTTGATAGTAGTAATAACGATAACAATAATTATAGTAACAGTAATAATATTAATGATGATGATGATAGTAATAATGATAAGGATGATAATGATAATAATACTGTTGATGGTGATGATGATGAGGATGATGATAATGATGAGGATGATGGTGTTGGTGGTGGTGGGGATTATAGTAATAACAATAATGATATTGATAATATCATCGACAACAATGATAATAACAATAACCATGCTTATAGTTATCCTAATAACAACATTGTTGACAACATAATACTCATGATTACAATAAAGATGATAATTACAGCAAAAATGACGATACTGATGAATATATTCAGGATAAACAAAACAATCAGTGAAATTATTTGATCTATCATGTCATGACTCAATTCATTTCTATTCTATTACTCCTCATTCACTCCGAAGTGAAGGGGTCACTCATATAAAACTACCCCCCCCCCCCCCGTACCAATCAAGGGTACCTGTGTATAAAGGTTATATTTATGAGTGATCCACGCAGCTTATACGTAAACTCAGTTATAAGTTAATGTATAATAAGGTCAAGAATAACGACCTATTATGCTGTTGTCATTTATCTATCAATTGCCGTTATCATTATTTCGTTATGGTTTATCGTTGCAGTGTGAAGGGGTAAGAATGGAGAGGGAGAGGGAAATTAACTTTGAAAAACAAATGTTGCGATAAAGAAAAGGAAGAGGAGGAGAGAAGATGAGAAGAGAAGTAAGAAGCAAATGAGTAACGCTAGTACAGAACATAGGAGAGAGGATGAGCGGGAGGGAGAAAGTGATAAAAAAGAGAGAAAGAAAATATAAAGAAAAAGAGAAAATGAGAGAGGGAGAGGAGTTCATCATCACCATGATATTCTTGGGGTCGTTGATATTCGCTAATCCGTTGCGACACACACACACACACACACACACACACACACACACACACACACACACACACACACACACACACACACACACACACACATGCGCATATATATAGATAGATATATTGATAGCCATTAACGAAACTAATTGATGCCTTGAGCGCGAAGGTACGACAACTTAAGAGCATCTATTTCTGGGTGTGCATTTTCTTCTTCGTGTTTCTCCTCCCCTTCCTTCTTCTTTTTCTTCGTTTTCTATTATTTGCTTCTTCTTCCCTTTCTTCTCTTTCATCTTCTTTCGCTTCTTTTCTTTCTTTTTGTTCTTATCCTTTTTCATCTTTATCTTTTTCTTTTCCATCATCATCGTCTTCTCTCCTCTTCTTCTTCTTCTCTTTCTCCTTGTTCTTCTTCTTCTCGGTGGTGGTGTAGCCTAAGAGGTGTTGAGAAAGGGAGAAAATGTTCATCCAGGGAAATGTAACCCTTATCGCAGCTGCACGCAAGGTTTGTTATTGATGGCCTCGTTAACGCTGTACAGAAGAAGGCTGACAGGGGTACTTTCGGTAAGGTAAATGTGGCTGAATTTAGCTGCATGTTCTGGGGTATTTTCACAAACTAAAAGTTACGAATACAAGATGAAATAATGAGAAAACCGTGGAGATAGAGAAGAAGCTAGTGAAAGAGGAGAAATATAAGAGACAAAAAAAAAAGGAATGAAAAAATAATGCATCACATACAAGGCGATTTAATGTTGTCTCCCAGCTCAAGACATTAATGTTTACTAGGATCTAAATCTAACATACATTTCCGCCATTACACGTCTGCCAACCCACTTCCGTCAGCTGTTCGCACTCCAGAGTGAAACAGATAGATTAAGAGATTTAATTAACCGTTATGTAAGTCAGAAGGAACAATGGGAGTCTTCATCCTGTTGGCGAGCTCTTCATGTTCGGGGAAACTCTAAGGAGGCTGCACGCCAGGTTTCAACACTGATGGTCCCGTATTTCGCTGTGCTGTTGTTTGTGTCTGTGTGTGTGTGTTTCTTTTTTATCCTATTTCTTTTTCTCTGGTTCTTTCTTTCTTTTCGTTGGTGTCTCTCTCTATCTATCTATCTATCTATCTCTCTTCTTTTCTTCTTGCACTCTCTCTTTCTTCCTCTCTCCCTCTCGTTCTCCTACTCCTTTTCCCTTTGTCATACATGTTCACACACACACACACACAGTCACCGTAACCCCCCCCCCCCACCCACACACAGACTCACCGCAACCCCCATACACGCCCACACCCACTCCTCCACCCACAACCCTAAGCAACTCAGCGAATACAGACACGTGGCCAGCGCGACCATACACGCCCCGCTCCAAGACGCCCAGGTTGTTCTCGGGTTAATGGATTCCACATGTTCCGTGGCCGGGGGAACACTACGGCCCTTGTCCCTCGTGATGGGCCGTTTAAAGAGCCTCGCGATGTGGGATAGGCTTGTCTGGCCTATCGGTTGGGCAGTGAGTTGTCGCGACACTGTGCATATAAGGACTGGTTTGGGGATTTTACACAAGGGGCTTTGACTGTTCCTATTGTGTGTTCGTGTTGAGGATATTCAAGTCATAAATGCGGGTTTATTGTATGTATATCGCTGTAGACTAAGCATTATGGCATAGTGGCATAATCTATATGGCATTTATTTATCGTATCTGCATGAGTTAGAACTGTGTTGTAATCACGTAAGAATTAATTGGAGCAATGAATGTTTGTTTCCGTTTTGATCACGTTTGGTTGCATTCTAATAAAATGTGAAGGGAAGTCTACGCCAGAAGTAAACAAAGCACATGCATCCACACTCACAGCCAACCGCAGCCAAGTTGCAACGGGAGCTACGAGTAGCGGAGGGAAGCCCCGTCGGCCCGAGTGGAAGGGACGGACGCAAAGGTGAAGAGGGGCGAAAATCTGCGGGTGTGACACGCGAGGTTTGGCGAATGATTAGTTGTGGCAAAGGTAGATGAACTTAGGTTTGCATGCTGTATGACATATTCCCATTTTACTATGTATGATTACTGTAATCACAGAATGCTGTACTCTGTCGAATGTATGTGAATATATGTAACACTTTGTAATCACGATTGCTCACGCCTGAGCTGTTAGACGGCGTTGGAATGCTAGAAATTAGTTGTGTGGCTTGGACGTGTCTGCAGAACATCGAAAGGTGAAAAGCGGATGCACAGTATTCGAAGGAGAATGGATATTGGTGATTGATGAAAATAACTGCCTGCGGATTTCGTAGTCGAAAGTAACATAACATTATCTATAAGTGAGAATTAGGAGAATGAGTGCACACCTTACCCAAGGAAGTGAAAAGCAATGATGACACGTGATATTTCAAGAAGGAAGGTCCTTGTGGTTAATGAACTTGGGCTCCATGGCTTTCGTGTGTGAATGTGGTAACTTGCTTGCTTCATTTCCGAAAGGGGAAATTGAAAGCAAACAGAGGAGTCGAAGGAAGGAAGAACAGCGGCTAGTGAGAACGAACACTGGTTTCACGCGCTCCTTTTGGTAGGCCTATTAGAGAGATGCCTCGAAGGGAGACGCTCGGTCCGGTGAGCCCTCGCTCGGGAGACGGGGAAAGGGGTGAATCTACTGTTGCATTCCCGGTCAATCGAGGCGACGTCTGCGAGAGAGGGAGTTCAGTGTCGTTTAGAAATGCATCCACGTCGCAGGACAAGGCTGGCTCCTCTCCTGTGAATCGAGAGGGTCGTCCATGTCAAGTGAATCTTCGTGTAACCAGCCTCTTGCGTGGAGTTATATCCCGACGTAAGTTTACCTTGGACTTTCGATGGCCCAAGTCAACTGATAGCGAAAGTGGTGGAGGATTATATGAAATCGCTAGAAGCTTCCGGCCGCAGAGTAGCGGGGCGCAGGTCCGGTTCAAAGCCTAAAGGAAAGAAGAAGAAAGGGCAAGGAGGGATTGACTCAGGAGAATAGGCCTCGCGACGTTTCTGCTATAGGGGACCGTAGTGGATTGGAGGGGGGGGGTCAATTACGGGTCCGGGGGATATAACGGACCCGTAATTGACCAGGAAATAAATAATGAGCACGCAAACAAGCGCGAAAGAGGGCGTCAAGGAGCCCACTTACGGGCGGGTCAAGGGAGCTAAAAAAAAAAGTACCACGGGTCCTCGAGTAGCATTGAAATGTTATAAATGCAAGAAGAGGAAAGGAAGTGAACACGGAATCTTCCGCCAAGATGGGCCGAGGAGAATCGAAAAAAATATCATGGTGTGAATGGGGATGGAGGGACAGGAGGCCCTCAGAAGAAAGGGATGGACAGTTAAAAGAAAGGCGAGTGGAGGCAAGAGCAGCTGAGAACCCGAGTAGACACGCTGAGAGTGATACTACCGCGACAAGCTCAGTGAGTTCAGATGATGAATGTTTTTCAAAGGAAGGAGGTAGAAAGGAAAAGTACCCTGACGGTGCGACGAGAGGTCTCAAAATACAAGGCCTGCAAGGGGTGTTTGTAGATAAAAAATGATATACACAGATCACTTAAGAGAAATGATAGCGGGCCCATGATCAGAGAGAACGATTACCACTCTCTATCCATAATGTGTGCACGTCCTACATCTCATTTGACGGAAACCTTGACAGATTAGCTGAGACTGACCACTTACCAACAGTCAGAGACATTCTGCTGAGGCTAGACGGCGCCATGCAAAGCAGATGGAGTGAGTGCTGGACAGGGAAGAGAAGCAAGCACACTCGACACATAAAGGACGTCCTGAAGTTTATGGAGAAGGAACCAGGAGGGTAGAAAATGGGCTCTTCTTGAAAGGAAAATATGGCATGGAGATCCAAAGGGTTTACTGTGGGTTACAGGAGACTCAAGAGAGAAACTGCTGCCGGTCTCAGTATGAAATGTGAACTCAAGTTCCCGACCTGACTGCAGACTCGAGCAGTCACTTGTGAGATTCAGTGAAGGCAGAGGTAGTAGTGACAGGTGTGACTTGTGGTGAAAGCCATACTCAACGCGAGATTTTCAGTGCTGCCTGTAGAGTACTGCAGGAGGGTTGAGAGGGGGCAAAGGAGATGCTTCGTCTGTGTGAAGGATAGTCATCTGGCTAAGGAGTCCTGGGCATGTCTTTCTGATATAGACAATAAAAAAAACAAGCGACAATCCAGGAGGCTTCACAGAGCTTCAATCTAAAGTCAGTCCCACATCACAGGTGAGGTTCTCGAGCTACGCACAGAAGCCAAAGCACCACGAAGAACGCAAAACATGGAGTGATTATGCCAGAAAGTCTTGATGGCCCATGCACCAAGTAGTTCATGGCTACCTTTGCTGTTTGGGCTAGGATGATTTTCCAAGATGGACTATGAAGGACGAAAGGATTGGGGGGAAGACTCGCAGAGGAAAACGAAAGGCGATGGACCCTTTGGTTAAAAGGGCTCGTGAAGGTGGGGGATTTCCGTTATGCCACTGTCTTCTTTCCCCTCAGTGTGGAGGACTTGTTAGCGCCCAGCCCATGCCTTCTGTGCGGCATCAGTCAAGGCGCACGTGGCGGTGCCCTACGTGAGGTTGCAAGATACTGCTCCCATTAAAACTCCCTACACACCCTAGTTAAAGTTGCACGTTGCAGCCCTTGCGGCCAATTTAAAAACTAAGCTACAAAGGGAAACTTCGAGACTGTCGGCAGATAGCAATGGCATTCTTCAGTACACCACACGCCACGTATTTCCATAACTTTATAACAAATTTGGCAATGCAATCACCCCCAGATGTCATTCCCTCAGCCGTAATACTGTCCCTTGTGATGTACACCCTTAGAAGGAGGTAGTTATGGTGAATAGGATATTTTGAGAGTTAACAATGGCGAAGTAGTTTACACTAGGAACCTCAACCACAGTGAGTACGTATTTTTTCCGGATATAATACTAGAGGCTGTTAGTATTGTGGCACATCAATATGCTCAGCAAGTGAAGATGCGCCGTTTATTCCACTATGATTGCGTAAGCTCCAGTCAAGTCCTGCAAATAAATATTCTATGTACGAATGATTATAATTATTACTTCTTTGATTTTCAAAAAAAAAAAAATCTTAATCTCACGAACCATAAAGCGAATTCGAGGCAGTAGCATCAATCCTCTCGAATTACCACAAATTATCCCAAACGCATCGCAATACAACTCCCACACTCCCACCGGCGCCCACCAGCCCACCGAAGCGACCAGCCCACCCCACCCTCTCCTTCCAACGGCCCCGCCACGAGAGACCATCATTGAAATTGAACATCAAACGGAAGAATCTCCAGTACTGATAAGCAAATCAGTAACACACGCTTCTCGGGGGAGGAAAAGCGAAGAACTGGTGTCAGCTAAAATTCGAAGCTTCAAAGGGAATGTTACATCAAAGAGCTAACCTTTCTGGGCACTTGTAATGCTGTTACCTCTGCCTTACATATTTTGTTCGTCTTGCTGGTTGTGCGTGGAGGCGGGGGGTGGGGGTGGGGGTGGGGGGGGTAGTTCTTCTTTTTTAATTTTCTCTTAGGTTCTTCTTCTTCGTCTTTGTCTTGGTCTGGACTTTCTGTTTCGTTTCTTTCATTCGTCGTTTCTTTTATATCTTTCTTTCCCGATTGATTTTCTTACTCCCGTGTTCTGCCTCTATTTATCTATCTTTTCTTCCTTCCTTCTAATATCTGTTCCCCCTTTCTTTTCTCTCCTCTTCCCTTCTCACATTTCTTACATTTCCCTCTTTTATTAGCACCCCTCTCTCTCTCTCTCTCTCTCTCTCTCTCTCTCTCTCTCTCTCTCTCTCTCTCTCTCTCTCTCTCTCTCTCTCTCTCTCTCTCTCTCTCTCTCTCTCCCTTTCCCTCTCTCCCTCCCTTTCCCTCTCTCTCCCTTTCTCTCTCTCTCTCTCTCTCTCTCTCTCTCTCTCTCTCTCTCTCTCTCTCTCTCTCTCTCTCTCTCTCTCTCTCTCTCTCTCTCTCTCTCTCTCTCTCTCTCTCCCTTTCCTCTCTCTCCCTTTCCTCTCTCTCTCTCTCTCTCTCTCTCTC
>NC_091568.1:10752415-10754915 GCF_042767895.1 Penaeus vannamei
GAGGGGGATATGGGAGGGAAGAAACGGAGGGAAAGGGGGATGGAGAGAAGGTAAGGGAGTTATGAAAGGAGGGAGCCACAGAGGAAAAGAAGAAAAACGGGGAGAGGGAGTAGACAGAGCAGGAGTGAGTAAAAGGGAGATAGAAAAAGATTAAGATGAAGAAGAAAATAGATAGATGAAGGTTAAGGAAATATTAAGAGTGATCAAAATTTTTCCTCTCTCTCTCTCTCTCTCTCTCTCTCTCTCTCTCTCTCTCTCTCTCTCTCTCTCTCTCTCTCTCTCTCTCTCTCTCTCTCTCTCTCTCTCTCTCTCTCTCTCTATTCTTATCAGTGCCAGCAATTTCGACATTCATCATTAGCATCGTTAACTCATCACATATAGCAACGGTATCATGCTGTCGTTATCACTATCACTATTGTTCTGAAATAATAATAACAATAATAATAATAACAATAATAATAATAATAATAATAATAATAATAATAATAATAATAATAATAATAATAATAATAATAATAATAATAATAATAATAATAATAATAATAATAATAATAATAATAATAATAATAATAATAATAATGCTAATAATAAGAGCATCGTCCACCTTGATCATAACTTTTTTTAGAGATTAATTGATAAGATGCTTACCTCATTGGGCAAGATCTTGATTCAATTACCATGACACGCTAATTACAAGTCCTACAATATCCATCAGTCATTGAGCTGCATTTATAATTGGTTGTTATTCACTCTGGCATAGGAAACTTATGACTTTATTACGACTTAATTGATAGTCCCTTATAAAAGCGGATGTTAATGAGTCCGCCGTTGATGAGAGTCATTTTATGTTCTAATAATCATGTGCTAATTAGCTGATGGTTCATTCCATTGCCTCCTCAGTAGCCTCTGTAAATCAGCTTGAATAATTTACGCCATGTTAATTATCAAGTGGCATAATGTTATACGTTTTTTTTTCATATCTATTTATTTCACGGAGAGGGTGAGGGGCAGGGGGAGTGGAGGGGGGGGTAGGGGGTCTGGGATAATTATGTGCTGTGTATTAATTGATCTTGACGCCGCAAGGAACAGCAGGTAATGAGATATAGTGAGCGAGACCGTGTGTTTGACCGTGAGATAGATTGATAGATGGATGGGTTTTATACAAAGGAAAAGCGATTATTCATTAAATGACAGATATAGGAATAGATCGGCAGAAAGGGGGGGAGGGGGGATGGAGAAAAAGAGAGAAAGGGGGAGAGGGGAGAGAAGGAGGAGAGAGGGGGGAGGGAAAAGGGGGGTAGGGGTTGAGGGAAAAAAGAGAAAGAGAGCGAGAGAGGGAAGGGAGAGAGAGAGATAGAAATAAAGAAAAAGAGAAAGAAAGAGTGAGGGAAGAAAGAGAGAGAGAGAAAGACAGACAGACAGGCATAAACAGAAACAAAGACAGAGACAAACAGACAGACAGACAGAGGGGAGAGAGGGAAAGCGAGAGAGAGAGACAGAAAGACAGACAGGCAGAGACAGAGACAAACAGACAGACACAGACAGACAGACAGACAGAGAGACAGAGACAAACTGACAGAGAGAAGGGAAAGAAGGAAAGCGAGAGAGAGGGAGAGAGAGAGAGAGAGATAGAAAGACAGACAGGCAGAGACAGAAACAGACAGAGAGACAGAAACAAACAGACACAGACAAACAGACAGACAGACAGACAGACAGGGGGGAGCGAATGAAAGCGAGAAGAGAGAGAGAGAGAGAGTTCTTGGAATTCATGTTTTATTACCGTTGCTGGTATAATGATATTGTATATCTAGTAAGCTTCAATTTATGTGAGCGTTGTTTACATAGAGGGAGGAAGAGAAGGAGAAAAAAAAGACAAATATGCATACAAAATGTGCTTGTGTGAGTGCGTTCATGTGTGTATATTTGCTGAGGGTGTACTGTATTTTCTCTCGAAGTGAAAATCTGATATTTTAAAGTAAACATTCCTAGTTGAAACCATCAAACACGTCCCTCTCACCTCCTCCTCTCCTCCTCCCTTCCTCTCGTCCTCTCTTTCTCTCCTCCTCCCTTCCTCCCCTCCTATCCTCCTTTCCTCCTTTCCTCCTCTTCTCCCCTCCTCCTCTCCCCCTCCTCCCCATAATCCCTCCTCCCCTCCCCTCTCTCCCTCCTCCCTCCTCCTCTCCTCCTCTCCCCTCCTCCTCCCCTCCTCCTCCCCCTCCTCCCCCCTCCTCCTCCCCCCCTCCCCTCCTCCCCCTCCTAAAGCAAGCAAACAAGCAAGCGGGCTGCAGCAGAGTCATCCCGGGTCACGTGACACATGCAGCAGGCTGTGATGCTGCATGCCGAGCGGGGGGGGGGGGGGTGAATTCATTCGGGAATATTGCCTGTTTGATGCGATGCTTTTATCCTCCAGGGCGTGAGATATGAACGGACCTCACCCTCTGCCCCGCGCCCGTGGTTCGTGACCGGCTGCCGGCTCAGGCTGCGGTGATGGGCGGCCTGT
>NC_091568.1:10799915-10802415 GCF_042767895.1 Penaeus vannamei
AAGGAAGGAGAAGGATGGAGGGAGTGAGAGAAAGAGGGAGAGGGAGACCGGTGAGTGTGAATAGATAAAGAAAGAAAGTGGAGAAAGAGTAGATAGACAAAAAGAATGAGGAATAAGATAAACTGGGATAGATGGAGACATAGAGAGAAGAGCAGATGGAAGTAATGAAAGACAAACAAGAAAACAACAATCAAAGAATCTCTCTTGTTTTTTTCTTATTTTTTTTTTCTTCTTATTTCTTATTTATTTTATCTTATTTTTTGTTTACCTTGTTTTAAACCCTTTTTCCTGTTAATTCTTTTCTTTCTCCCCCTTTCTAATTTCTACCCTTCGTCGCTTTATCTGATAATTTTCCATTTTCTCTTCGTCTCTCTCATTTTATCCTTTGTTTTTAATCTTAGCTTCGGCTTCCTATTATCATTTTTCTTTTCCTCGTGTTCCCCTCCTCCGCTTTCTGACTATTGTCTGTTTTTCCCTGGTTTACCCTTTCTTTCTGCTCTCTCTCTTTCTCTCTCTCTACATATATTACTGTCTCTTTTTTCTGCTTTGTGTGTATGTCTGTCTGTCTGTTTTTCTCTCTCTCTCTCTCTCTCTCTCTCTCTCTCTCTCTCTCTCTCTCTCTCTCTCTCTCTCTCTCTCTCTCTCTCTCTCTCTCTCTCTCTCTCTCTCTCTATCTCTCTCTCTCTCTTTCTCTCTCTCTCTCTCTTTCTCTCTTTCTCTCTTTCTCTCTTTCTCGCTCTCGCTCTTGCCCTCGCTCTCTCTCTCTCATCTATCTCTCTTTTTCTCTATTCATCTATCTATCTATCTCTATCTCTCTCTTATTCCTTCTTCCCGATCGGCCAAAAGCCTTTAGTCGTTGTTCGTTCTCGTTCCCTGATGTTCGTTGGGGCGAAAACAAGGGTGTTTAGTTATCATTATTGGACCTTGTGGACGCGATGTGACGGAGAGGGTGGTGGAGGAAGTGCAAGAAAGAGGAAGAGGAGGAAGATGAAGGAAAGGAGGATAAGAACGAACTGGATTAAGATGAGGAGGAAGAGGGGTGTAACAGCAGAAGAAGGAAAGGGAGAAGGAAGAAGAAGAAAGAGGTGAAGGAGGAAGAGGAGAAAGAAAAAGAAGTAGAAGAAGGGGGAGAAGGAGAAGAAGGAGGATAAGGAGAGATGGAGAAGAAAAAAAAAACAGAAATTTATTTTTTATAAAATATACAAACCACAAAGTCAAACACACCAACAAAAGGAAAATCAAGAATAACAAAATAAGAATTAGAAAAAAGAACTTAGAGAACCCGAATACAAGATCAAACAGAGACGAAAGTACAGTAGATAGTAGAGAAGGAGAAGAGCCACGCCCAACGCCCGCAAGTCCTACGATACCCATCCATCAGCCGCCCAATTTGTGCCACACGAGGGAGGGGCGCGGCGACGTGTGCAGGGGGGGGAAGGTTGCGAGCGGGCGGGGGGGTTGCGGGCGGGGGTTGCGGGCGTGCGGGGGGGGGTTGCGGGCGTGGGGGGGGGGTTGCGGACGTGGGGGGAGGGTTGCGGGCGTGTGTGAGTATTTTGAGGGGAGTGTATGGGCGGGATGACACATGCATATGTATTGGTATATAAGCATTTACATAAGTATATGCGAGTGTGTGTGTCTAGACAGATAGCTTGATAGATAGATAGACAGATAGATGGGTAGGTAGAAAGGCAGATAGGCAAATAGATAATAGGTAGATAGATAGATAGATAGGTAGACAGATAGGTAGATAGATAGATGGAAAGACAGGTAGATAAATAGATAGGTAGATAGACCGATAGACAGATAGGTAGAAAGACAGATAGATAAATAGATAGGTAGATAGACAGGTAGATAGACAGACAGGTAGTTATGTATATAGATGGAAATAGATACAGATAGATAGACAGATAAGTAGCTACAGAAGGACGTAACTAGACATCTCAAGATCCCCCTTTATATATATATATATATATATATATATATATATATATATATATATATATATATATATATATATATATATATATATATATATATATATATATATATATATATATATATATATATATATATATATATATATATATATATATATATATATATATATATATATATGTATACATATATATATATATACATATATATATATATATATATATATATATATATATATATATATATATATAATTTCCTTCTTTGAACGGATAACATTATTCCATTTGATTTTTTAAAAATAATAATAATAGAAGGGAATAGAATACGATAAAAGAAGGAAACAGAATCACCAAAATTAACGAGCACTTGTGAATAATGTTATAGTCTACAGTGAGTAGATGATATATTTCTTCCGTCTAAGGATTTTACAGCTGCCCGTCCCTCAAAATTATATGCAAACTGCATTTTATTTATTTATGGATTTTATTATATTGAAGGCATTTTTCAGAAATACAGACACATACACACATACACAAATGTGTGTGTGTATGTATATATATATATA
>NC_091568.1:10812415-10817415 GCF_042767895.1 Penaeus vannamei
ACAACTACAATCTTCCTCACAATCTCCACCACCATCACATCCTCCACCACCATCAAACCTCCACCACCATCACAACCTCCACCACCATCACAACCAGAATCTCCCTCACAACCTCCACCACCATCACAACCACAATCTCCCTCACAATCTCCCACCACCATCACAACCTCCACCACCATCACAACCAGAATCTCCCTCACAACCTCCACCACCATCACAACCTCCGCCACCATCACAACCACAATCTCCCTCACAACCACAGACGCCATCACCCTCACTATCACCATAACCACAACTCCACAAACAACCCTCGTAGCCACAACTCCCCAGATCATCCCAGTTCTCACGCAAAGGATATTTCGTAACGTGCGTGAGAAGCCAAACGTTGATTCCATTCCCCGGAAACTGCAATTAGTTTTGGCACCAGAAGAAGAAGATGGAGAAGAGGGGGGAGGAGAAGAAGGAGATGGAGAAGAGGGGGGAGGAAAAGGAGATAGAGAAGAGGGGCAAGGAGAAGAAGAAGATGGAGAAGAGGGGGGAGGAGAAGAAGGAGATGGAGAAGAGGGGCAAGGAGAAGAAGAAGATGGAGAAGAGGGGGGAGGAGAAGAAGGAGATGGAGAAGAGGGGGGAGGAGAAGAAGATTGAGAAGAGGGGCAAGGAGAAGAAGAAGATGGAGAAGAGGGGAAAGGAGAAGAAGAAGAAGGAGAAGGAGAAAGAAAGGAACAGGGGGGAAGAAGAAGGAGTAGAGGAGGAAAATGGGAAGAAGAAGAAGGATAAGGAGAAAGAATAGAAGAGGAAAAGGGGGAAGAAGAAGAAGAAAGATAAGGAGAAGAAGAAGAAAGAGAAAAAGAGGAAAAGTGGGAAAATGGAGAAGAGGGGGAAGGAGAAGAAGAAGAAGAAGGAGAAAACGAAGGAAAAATGGGAAGAAGAAAAAGAAGAAGAAGAAGAAGAAAACGAGGAAAAAGGGGAAGAAGAAGAAGATGAAGAAGAAGGGAAAGTAAAGAGTAAAAAGAAGAGGAAGAAGGGGAAGAAGAAGAAGGATAAGGAGAAGAGGAAGAAGGAGAAAAGGAGGAAAATGGGGAAGAAAAAGAAGGATGAGGAGAAGAAGAAGGAAAAGGAAGAGTAAGAAGAGAAAGAAGAATAGGCAAAGGAAGAAAAATAATAGGGGGAAGAAGAGGAAGAAAAAAGGAGGAGGAGGAAAAGAGGGGGAAGGAGAGGAAGAGGAAGAGGGAGAAGAAAAGGAAAAATAATTCATCGAATGGGAGGAGAAGAAGAAGAGTAGGAAAAAAGAAGAAGAAAGGGAAAAAGTAAGAAGGAGTTCAAAGAAAGAGTAAAAAGAAATAAAAACAAGAAAAGAGGAGGAGGAGAAAGCGGAAGAAAAGGAAAAAGAAAAAGAGGAGAGGAAAGAAAAAGATAGGAAGGAAAATCAAAAGGGAAGGAAGGAAAGAAGAAGAAAAAAGAAAAGAAACGGAGAGGGAAAAGAGGAAGAAGATAAGAAGGGAGAACGGGCTGAAAGGAAGAAAGAGAGAAAGGGGAGGAGGGAGGAAAAAGGGGGAGGTGAGAGTGGAAGGGAGAGAGAGAGAAAGAAAGAGAGAAACAGAGAGGTACAGAGAGCGAGAGAGAAATAGAAAAGTGAGAGAGAGAGAGTAAAGATAATATGGGGTTATATCAAGTGATTATTAATTCGGTGATCAAGTCAAGATATTTTTATTATCTCTGTGCTTGACGGAAATCGCTCCATTTGATTTTGACTTATTTTTCATTTTACTTTTCTCTTCTTCTCTTTTGTTCGATTAACTCTTACTGTCTCTGTTCTCTATCCTTATTTTTATCTCTTATCTATCTATCCATTTATCTATCATTCTCTTTCCATGCAACTTACATCTCAGGCGCATATAATCAAGGTTAAGATAACCAAAATGTTTACATAAGGAAAAAAAATAGTCCTTATAAATAACAAATTGATTACTTTCCAAGAATGTTGCCGCCAGGAGGTTCTATTTTAGGATTTTTATTAGCCTTACTATTGTTAATATCCTTATCGTAATATTGTCGTTATCATCACAATTATTATTTTCATTATTATTGTTACAATTAAAATCATCATTATTATTATCAATGATTATGAACATGAATATTGTATTCCATCATTATAATTGTCGTTATTATTATTATCAGCAACATTGCTAGCGTTAGTATTACTTTTATTATAATACCGATCATTTTTTTCTGATATCATAATCATTATCATTATCATCATTATTGTTAACATTATCATTATCATTATCGTTATCATTGATATTTTTATTATCGTCATCATTATTATTATTATTATTATTATTATTATTATTATTATTATTATCATTATTATTATTATTATTACTATCATTATTATTATTATTATCATTATTATTATTATTATCATCATTACTATTATTTTTATTATCATTATTAGTATTAGTATTAGTATCTTCCTCTTATTAGTATTTTGCCATTGTTTTTGTTATCAGTATTATCATTTTCATAGTCATTATTAATTTTCCCAATTCCGTCTTCTGTTTTCATTAATTACCATTGTTATTGTTATTACATTTTCAAGATCATAATCACTCATTCGTATGTAAATCTTCTATAATTTCTTTTCTTCTTCCTCTCCTTTTTCTTCCTTTTTCCACATTTTTTCCCGTCACCTCCTTCGTCTTTTTTTCTCTCTCTCTCTCTTTCATTCTCCCATCTCATTCATCTTGATTTTCTTGCTCTTTCTATCCTATGTCCTGCTTCACCTGTTATCATTTTCCTACTTAATCTACATACTTCATCTTTTTCTTTGTTTCCAGTTCTTTCTTTCCTTCTCGTCTTCCCTTTCAACTCTCTCCCATCTCCTCATACCTCCTTGTCCCTCTCCTGCCATCTCCTTCCTCCCTCCATCCCATCCCATTCTTTCTTCTTCAATTTCTTCTCCTTCTCCCATCTCCCCGATTCCACCAGATCCCTCTCTACCCTCCTCCTCCCTCTCCATCTCTTTTCCATCTCCTAATTCCTTCCCCTCCTTCCCTTACCACCTCCTTCCTCCCCATCATAATCTAATTTCCTCCTTCTCCATCCTTCTCCCACCTCCTACCATCCTTCCTTCCCCCTTTCCTCTCTCTTTATCCGCCAAAAGCCGCGAGGAGAGAGAGAGAGAGAGAGAGCGAGAGAAAGGGCAAGCGAGTCGGGTGTGACGCGTTCGTGTAACTCCCTCGCTGCAGACGAACGGAATGCGGATCGCTGCGGATTCAGGGTCTTAACGAGACTAAACTGCGCGCGGGATCCTCAAAGGGGGTCGTGTTAGCGCTCTCTGCCTCCCGCCTCCGTCCTCAGTCCTCTCTGGTCTCTTGATATCTATGCTATCGTATTTTTTTTAGTTATCATTCTTTATTCTTTTTGTTGTTATTGGTGTTGATATCTGTGCTATCGGACTTTTTTACTGTCATCATTCTTTATTGTTTTTGTTGTTATTAGTGTTCTCGTTATTATTCTTACCATTATTGCTATTGTTATTATTACTGTTGGTATTGCAATTTTAGTATCATTATTGTAATGATGATTATCATCATTATTATTATCATTATTGTCATTATATATATTATCAACATTACCATTATTATCATTATTGTCATTATCATTAGTATGATTATTATTCTTATTATCATTATTATTATTATTATTATCATTATTATTATTATTATTATTATTATTATTATTATTATTATTATTATTATTATCATTATTATTATTACTACTATTATCATTATTATTGTTATTATTATTTTCATCATTATACTTATCATTATTATTACTATTATTATCATTATTGTTACTATTATCATTATTGTTATTACTATTGTCATTATTGATCTCCTCATTATATTTATCATTATGATTATCATTATTATTACAATATTTATTATCATTATCATTGTTTTCATTATAGTTATTATGATTATCATTACTGTCATTATCATCGCCATTACCATCATCCTCATTATTATTTTGGTTATCATTATCATTATAACTATTTTCATTATCATCAATTATTATCATCACCATTATTATTCGTTTTAGCATTGCTACTGGTAATAGTGCCGTTATCTCTGTCATCATTATCATTCTTATTATTGTAATTACTATTGATGTCATTATCATTGTCGTCATTATCACTGTCGTCATACTTTTCATTATCATTATTACCACTGATATTATCGTTACTAATGTAATCATTAATGTTATCATGAACATCATCCCTCCACCCTCTCCTCCTCCTATTCCTAGTATTCTTCCTTCTACCTCTCATTTTCCTCATCCTCTTGTTCTTCCTCCATTTTCTCTTCATTTTCCGTCTCATTTTCTTCCTCTTCCCTCTCCTACTATTTTTACTCCTCCACTTGCCTCTCTTCTTCATTTTTCTCTGACTCTTCTTCCTCCACTTCCTCCTCATGTTCCTACTCTTCCTCTTTTTCCTTCTCCGACTCTTCTTCCTCCACTTCCTCCTCCTTTTCCTTCTCTTCCTCCTCCTCCACTTCCTCCTCATTTTCCTTCTCTTCCTCCTTCTCCTCCACTTCCCTCCGCCTCTCCTCTTTTTCTTCTCTCTCCTTATCATCATTTTCCTCCTCCTCCTAATCCTACTTATCACCCTCTCCTCCTGATGCCTTTCCAAACCACCACCACTCCCCTCTCCCCACCCCCTCTCCTTTAACTCCCCCCCCCCCCCCCACGGAGAATAGATTGCCCGAGGTCATGTTGGGTCATTGAAGGAATTGGAGGGCGGGGGGAGGGGTGGGGGTGGGGGCGTGTCCTCTGTCTGCGCTTGGCTTTCGACTTTGCAATTCATTTAGACGTTGCTTGGTGGGTGCGGGGAGAGTGAGAGAGATAAAGAAAAGGGGAGACAGAGAAGAAGAAGAGGGGAAGAGAGAAAGGGGCGGGTGAGAGAGAATTAAAAAAAAGAGAAGTGGGTGAGAGAG
>NC_091568.1:10819915-10824915 GCF_042767895.1 Penaeus vannamei
TCCCCTCGCTCCCTCCCTCCTTCTATCACCCTCCCTCCCTCATTCCCTCCCTCATTCTATCTCCATCCCTCCCTCCTTCCTTCCTTCTTTCTATCTCCCTTTCTCCCCCCATCTCCCTTCCCTCCCACCCTCCATAGATCCCACTTCCCCCCGCTTTATAAAGGGACTTCCGCCCTTATCGCCTCCCTCCCCAACCCCGCCGCCGCGTGCGTATGTCAACCAAAGTCCCCTTAGTTGTCCCAGACAGGCAGAGATGGCCCCTTCCTGTGCATGGGGAATTCTCAATGAGGAGATTGTTCATATCGGTGTGTTTGATGGGCGCGGGTGTGGGGGTGGGATGGGGCGGGAGGGATGGGGCAGGAGGGAGGGAGGAGGAGGAGGGGTTGCGGTAGGGGAGGGGGGTTGGTAGGGAGGGAAGGGGAGGGGGAGCGGTAGGGAGAGAAGGAGAGGGGGAATGATAGGGAAGGAAGGGAGGGGGATGGTAGGGAGAAGAAAGGGGAAGGGGGATGGTAGGGAAGGGAAAGGGGAAGGGGGGAGCGGTAGGGAGGAAGGGGAGGGGGAATGGTAGGGAGGAAAGAGGAAGGAGGGAGTGGATGGGATAGTGGGGGGTAAGGGAGGAGGATGGAGGGGAAAGGAGGGAGGGAGGATGGCAGGGAGGGAAAGGGGGAGGGGGGACGGTAGGGAGGGAAGGGGAGAGGGGAGCGGTAGGGAGGAAAGAGGAGGGAGGGAGTGGATGGGATAGTGGTAAGGAGGAGGATGAAAGGGAAAGGGTGGGGGATTTTAAGTAGGGAGGATGGGGATGGAGAGAGGAGGTGGGACTTTAGGGAGGGGAGGATAGGGATAGAGGAGGAGGAGGTGGGATGGTCGGGGATAGAGATAAGAGGAAGGGGGTGCAGGTGTGGGTAAGGGGAGGGAATGGGAGGGGAAGGTGAGGGAGAAATGAGGGAGGAGGTGATGAAGGCTAGTTCGGATGGGCTTTGTTGTTAGAGACAATAGCAGGCGGAGAGGGAGATAGGGAGAGGGATGAAACCGGGGAGAGAGAGATATGGATAAAAGGGGGGGGGAAGAGAAAAAGAGGAAGGGAGGAAGGAAGAGAGAGAGAGAGAGAGAGAGAGAGAGAGAGAGAGAGAGAGAGAGAGAGAGAGAGAGAGAGAGAGAGAATAAAACAAACAGACACAGTGACAGACATATAAAGAGAGAGAGAGAGAGAGAGAGAGAGAGAGAGAGAGAGAGAGAGAGAGAGAGAGAGAGAGAGAGAGAGAGAGAGAGAGAGAGAGAGAGAGAGAGAGAGAGGAACAGACAGACGATAAACATACAGATAGATAGATAGAGAGAGAGAGAGGAAGAGACATACAATAAACAAACAGACACAGTAACAGACATAGAGAGAGAGAGAAAGAGAGAAAGGAGAGAGAGAGAGGGGGGGTGGGTAGACAAACAATAAACAAATGAACACAGTGACAGACAGATAGATAGAAAGAGAGAGAGAGAAAGAAAGAGAGAGAGAGAGAGAGAGACAGACAGACAGACAGACAGACAGACAGAGGGGGGAGAATAGACAAACAATAAACAAATAGACACAGTGACAGACAGATAGATAAACAGAGAGACAGACCGATAGACAGAGAGACAGACAAACAGACAGACAGGTAGATAGACAGACAGAGAGGAAGAATAGACAAACAATAAACAAATAGACACAGTGACAGATAGATAGATAGATAGATAAAAGAGAGAGAGAGAGAGAGAGAGAGAGAGAGAGAGAGAGAGAGAGAGAGAGAGAGAGAGAGAGAGAGAGAGAGAGAAAGAGAGAGAGAGGCAGACAGAACATCAGAGAGGCAGAGAAACAAAACAAAGGCAAAGACAAAAAATGAGAGAAACAAGCAGACAGAAACGGTAAAATAACAGGAAGAAAAATAGAAACATGAAATGAAAGACAGACAGACACAGACAGAGATGACAAGAGATCCCAAAAGGCACTCAGAAACCTAAAGACTCAACAATGGCGAAAGAGAGAGAGAGAGAGAGAGAGAGAGAGAGAGACAGAGAGAGAGAGAGAGAGAGAGAGAGAGAGAGAGAGAGAGAGAGAGAGAGGGAGAGAGCGAGAGGAGGAAGGAGAGAGAGAGAGAGAGAGAGAGAGAGAGAGAGGGAGAGAAGGTGAGGGAGAGAGAGAGAGAGAGATAGAGAGACAGACATAGAGAATGAGAAAGAGAGAGGGAGAGAGCGAGAGATAGAGAGAGAGAGAGAGAGAGAGAGAGAGAGAGAGGGAGAGAGAGAGAGAGAGAGAGAGAGAGAGAGAGAGAGAGAGAGAGAGAGAGAGAGAGAGAGAGAGAGACAGAGAAAAGAGAAGAGACAGACAGACAAAGAGAAAGAGAAGAGAAAGAAAGAGAGAAGAGACAGACATAGAAAGAGAGCGAGAAAGAGAGAGAGAGGTATAACACCACGCATACGCGATACTCCTTTTCATACCATTTCATTAGGGCTTAAGTGCTTCAAGTCCCAGGAATTTCTTTGCTTCGGGTGTTCGTCTCCTTTGTCTCCTCTTGGGTGTTCCTGCTGCCAAATGGACTTCGAGGGATGCATTGTCTAAGGATGTCATGGGGTATATGCCCGTTTCCAGGAGGAGATAGGAGCAGGTGGGAGGAGGAGGAGGAGGAGGAGGTGGAGGAGGAGAGGGAGAGGGGAGGGGGAGAGGATGAGGAAAGAGAGAAGGGAGGAGGAGAGCTGTGGGGGGAAGGAGGAGGAGGAGCAGGAGGAGGAAGTGAAGTAGGAAAGGGAGAGGGGAGGAGGGGGAGGAGGAGGAGAGGGAGAGGGAGAGAAGGGGGAGGAGGAGGAAGTGAAGGAGGAAAGAGAGAAGGGAGGGGGAGGGGGAGGAGGAGGAGGAGGAGGAGGAGGAGGAGGAGGAGGAGAGGGAGAGGGAAGGGGGGAACGAAAAGGAAGTGAAGGAGGAAAAGGAGAGGGGAAGGGGAGAGGAGGAGGAGGAGGAGAAGTAGGAAAGGGGGAGAGGAGGAGGTGAAGGAGAAAAGGGAGAGGTGAGAGGAAGAGAAGGAAGAGGAGGTGAAGGGGAAAGAGAGAAGGGAAGGGGTTGAGGAAGAGGAAGTGAAGGTGGAACGAGAGAATATGAAAGAGACAGGGGAGAAGGTGAAGGACGTAAAGGAGAAGGAGATGAAGGAGGATATGGGGAGGGGAGGTGAAAGTCGAAAAGGGGAAAGTGAATGGGAAAGGGAGGAAAGGCGAAGGAGAAAAGAGAGGAGGAAGAGGAGGTAAAGCTGGAAAGGGAGGAGGAGGAGGAGACGAAGGAAGAACGAGAGAGAAAAGGAGAAGAGGGATATTTTTCCAGGAAGAAGGAGGAGGGCTGGGAGGAGAAAGAGATAAAAATGGACACGGAGGGCGAAGAGGGGAAAAGGCAAGAGCAAGAGAGAAAAAAAGAAGGAAAGAGGGAGAGAGAGTGAAGACTTAAAAATGGACTTCACATCGCCTAAGGATGTCAAGGAGTATGGGCCTGTTTCTAAGAAGAGGAGGCGAAGGAGGTAAGGGAGAGGGAAAGAAGAGGGAGAGTAAGAGGATAAGGAGAAGATAAAGGGAGAAAAAAAGGGAGAAAGATCATCTTAAACCGGGCTTAGATGGGCATACTGTCTAGGAATGTTATAGGTATATATATATGTCCGCTTCAAAAAGGATTGAAGAGGGAAAAGGAGGAATAGGAAAGGAGGAATAAGAGGTCAAAGGGACACGAATGAGAAGATAATAGGGGAGTGAAGGGGGAAGGAGAAAAAGGATAAGGAGGAGGCGGAATAAGAAGGAAGTGTAGAGGAGAAATGAAAGTAGGAAGAGAGTAAAAGGGGAAGAGCTGCAGAGGGGGAGGAAGGGGAAAAGGGAGAGAGAAGAGGGGTAAAAGAAAAAACAGCAACTAGGGGATATCTAAAAAGAAAAAGAGAAAGGCGAGGATAAGGAGCAGAAAAAACAGAAGATTGAATAAAAACAGAAAATAAAAAAGGAAGACAAAAGAACAGAAAAACGAAAAAGATAAGAAAAGAAAAAAATACATAAAAAACGCAGGAAAAAAATCAAAAGATACCAACGATCACCAAACAGAAAACTTAAACAAAAAAATAAAAAAAGAGAGACGAAAACCCCCCCCAAAAAATATAAGTAAAAAAGAATGATAATGAAATAAAGCAAGGGAAGAAGTCACAGCAAGAAAGTGAAGTCGAAGTGAGAGTAAGAAGACGAGCAAGAAAAGAATACGACCTTGTGAAAGCCATTTGTTTTGATGTTGTTAAGATAATGTGACTTTTCTCCGCTCTTCATGCCTGCCGGAAGCTACTTACGGCAAGTAACAAAACGCATATATACATAGAGAATACATGCATTCTTACATACGCTAATGCATGCGTGGAGATAGGTGTATTTATTTATACTTTTTTTTGCTACAGTGAAAATGGGCGTGTATGTGTGTGTGTTCATATACTCCTATGTACAAACAAAGGGATATTCGGATACAAGTACGTGCCGAAAAGTAGACATGTAGGTGAATACAATGCAATATATATATATATATATATATATATATATATATATATATATATATATATATATATATATATATATATATATATATATATATATATATATATATATATATATATATATATATATATATATGTTCACCCCCATACGCATATGCACGCACATAAACACGCACACCCACAAACACACACACACAAAAAAAAAACATACAACTACAAACACACAACAATCGCAAACATAACAACAACAATCACATACACATACACACAACATAACCACAGTCGAAAACATAGAACATTAATCAAACACACACAAACATTACCTTCCCTTCACTCCAGCCGCTCATCCAACTCTCTCTCTCTCCCTTTGCCTTTGCCTTTCCCTTTCTCTCTCTCCCTTTCCCTCCCGCTCCTTCTCCCTTTCCCTCTCTCTCCTTCCCCCTCTCCCTCCCCCTCCCCCTCTCCCTCCCC
>NC_091568.1:10827415-10832415 GCF_042767895.1 Penaeus vannamei
TTTGTAAATGTGTAGTGGTACGTAAATGGTTAAGGGGTAGTTTAATGGGTAGATAATTAGTGATGCGTAGTGGGTAGGATAATGGGTATTGGGTAGGTTAATCACTATTATTATCATTATTACTATCATTATTATCATTGCTATTACTATTGCTAGTATCATTATCATAAGCACCATCAATTTATACACCATTTATTATAAACATTACTATTATCATCGCTATTGTTATTACCATTACCAGTATTATCATTATTATCACCATTATCATATGTAAGTATATTCATATTTGTGTACGTATATATGTATGTATATATGTAAGAACATATCTGTGCAAAAGTGTATCACTTTTCAGACAACAATATCGCCAAGAAAACGAAGATAAAGGAAAATAAATATATATCTTTTTTCCAATAAATCTTGAATGGGCAACTAACACGGCAACCAATCCTCCTTAATGAGACATATCCTTGCCTCACAATCCTTCTTTATCCTTCTTTCTTAAGTTTGATGATAATTAACGAACCAACAAAGGTATTATTTTAAAGCAAATTGATTGTGTATGTTGAGCCTTTTGGGTTGGGTTGGATGTGAATGTGGGGTGTGTTTGTTTGTTGTTTGTTTGGTTATTTGTTTGGTTGTTTGTTGTTTGTTTGTCTTGTTTGGTGTTTGTTTGTAGTTTGGTTGTCTGCCTGCTTGCTATTTGTTTGTTTTTCATTGTTTGTTGTTTGTTTGTTTGTTGTTTGCTTGTTTGTTTGGTTGTCCATCTGCTTGTTATTTGTTTTTGTTTTTTTCATTTCTCTATTTGTTTATTTTTTCATTCACTTAGATATATATCAATTAATTTAAACACTATTCTTACTACACTATCAATTCCATTAGATATTAATTTGTTTATCCTCCATTTGATAAATTTCTCTATCCATTGGAATATCCATTCATTTATTTATCTATTTCAATTAATTACAAGTTTATGATTATGCTTTTTTTATCAAATGTTTCCGTCTCTTCATCTCTCCTTGTTATTGTTATTTTTTGTTATTGTTTGCTGTTGTTATCATATTTGGGATTGTCAACGTTACTCTCTTTATTCTTTATCATCATTGTGGTGTCCTATTATTTGCAGTTTTCCCTTCATTTGGTGTCTTCGTCTAAAACAAGTATAAAAGCAAAAAAAATAACATAATTCGAGGGAAATTGGGACTTTTAAAAAATTATTCTCTTTTTCATCCGTCTCCCTTTCTTTCTCTTCTTTCTCATCATTCTCGTTTACCTCTTCCACGTCCTCTCCTCCTTGTCATCATAATTTTATTCATCATCCCGCTCCTCCTCCTCTTCCTCTTCAAACTCTTCCTTTTTCTTCGTCTCCTCCTTCTCCCCATCTCTTCCCCTTCCTCTCCTCTGAATCATCTCCGTGCCCCCTAATCCCTTTACTTTCCCCCCCTCCCCCCCCCCCCCTTCTTCTTCTACATCTCCTCCTCTTCCTCCCTTTCCCCCCCTCCTCCCCTTCCTCCTCTTTCCTTATTTTCATCTCTACCCTCCTCTTTTCCTTCCTCCTCCTCCTTCTCCTTTTCCGTCTCCCTCTCGCGAAATATTCCCATGGCCTAAAAACAAGAAATTCCCCAAATAGCCAGAGGGTGAATGTCAGGTCAACTCGAGAGAGGTCATGTCAAGAGGTCTGCCAATCGCTTGATCCTGAACCGTAAAAAGTGTGAATGACTTGTAGGGTAAAAATATAATGAAAATATTTGTATGACTATATTCTAGTTTTGTGCATAAGTATGTCGTTTAACTTGATTGCATTATCTCATTCAGCCAGCGCTTATGTGATATTATATAAATGTATATAAAAATACGTTGTCTAAGTGTATTGGTATATAGACAGAGACTGATATAGGGAGATAGGGAGAGAGAGAGAGGGGGGGGGGAGAGAGAGAGAGAGAGAGAGAGAGAGAGGGATAGACAGAGACAGAGACAAAGACAGACAGAGGTAGACAGGCAGAGAGAGAGTCTTACACATTGGCAGAGAGGTAGAAACATAAAAAGAAATGTTTATATAGCACAAAAAAGCATACCACGAAGAAATGGTATGAACAAGAATGAATATCTTCACAATACAAGAGATATATTTAACCGGTTTCGAGTATATCTTCACCAGAAATACATGTATTCGCAACCGGTCGAATACATCTCGAGTTTTGTGAAGGTATTCATTCTCATTTTTACTCTCTCTACAATTGTCGCAATTAATATGGCTTAAGATATAATTAGAAGGAGGAGAATGCGAAGCTAAAGGATGAGGAAAGAAATAGACGAAGAGAAGAAGGATAAAGTTGTTTTATCCATTTATTCTTTAAGAGAATAGGAAACAAAAATAGGAAAAGACAAAGCGAGAGAGAGCGGACCGTCAAAGAAAGAAGGGAAAAGAAAACAAAACAAAACAAAATAAAACAGATGAAAGTCAGAAACCAGGATAGAGGGCAGGATGTGAGACCATGAGGATGCAACATACATTTACGAGTAATTTGATGGGGAAATTCAATTGCACACGACGTTTATCTTTACTTGCAATATCTGAAAGTAGCGTTGATGTCGGCGAAATGTGCGGATGTTCTTCCAGATCCGGTGATTATGTGAGTTTTAGTAGAAAATGTGGCTTTATATATGACTTTTTTTTTCCCTTTCTTTCTTTCTTCCCCTTTTTTCTTTGTATGTGTATGTTGTTTTTTATGTCTGTGTATGTGTGTATGTGTCACTGTCTATATCTCCTCTTTCTCTGTTTTTTTTCTCTCTCTTTCTTTCTGTCTTTCTATCTGTCTACCTTTCTTTCTATCTGTCTATCAATCTTTCTATCTATCTATCTGTCTGTCTCTTTATTTCTCTTTCCCTCATATTAGTCATAATGATCCTATTTGGCTTATTTTTACTATCATTATTCCATTTCCCCTTCCTCCTCCTCTTTTCTTTTCTTTTTTCTCTCTTTCATCTCCTTCTCCGCCTCATTCACCTTCTCCTTCTTCTCCTTCTCCTCTTATTATTCCTTCCATCCTTTACATACAAATTAAAAGTATAAACTCCAAAGGCGAAAAAAAAATATCAATGGCAACAGGGAATCAGATCGTTATCTGAGTATTCGATCCAGAGTTTAATACAATTCTTTTGTTTCTGATGAATCCTGTTACATCTATTGAACGACTGGAAGGGAGGGAGAAGGGGAGAAGAGACAGACAGACAAAGCGGAAGAGAGAGAAGGAGAGGGGGGCATACAGTCAGACAGAAAGAGAGAGAGAGAGAGAGAGAGAGAGAGCACAGAGGGAGCAGAGGGAGAGAGAGAGAGAGAGAGTGAGTGATTGAGAGAGAGAGAGAACGAGTGATTGAAAGAGAGAGAGAACGAGTGATTGGAAGAGAGAGAGAACGAGTGATTGAAAGAGAGAGAGAACAAGTGATTGAGAGAGAGAGAGAGAGAGATATCTAATTAATGTTTAGTATATGTATAAAAATGCCAAGAGGGTATTTGTTGCAAGAAAAAAGAACGACAGAAAAGGGACAGAGAGAGAGAGAGAAAGGAAATGTAGATGACAGATAAAAATCAGTACTTTAAATAAGAAAAATTACAAAAGAGAGAAAAAAAAGGAATTCCTAATCAGATCGAACGCATATGAGAACGAGTGATAAAGAAGAAACGACTTTTTATGGCTATAAAGACTATTTCAATGTGTAGATTGACATTAGGGAGAGGAATCTACCCGAACTCCAGATGCAATAACGATGATAATGATAATCATGATAACAACGATTATGATAATAATATTAATAATAATGAAAATGACAATGATAATGATGGTAATGATAATAACAGTAAAATGACAATGATAATGGTCATAATGATAATAACAATAATGGAGATAATAATGATAATAAAAATAATAATGATAATAATAATAATAATAATAATAATAATAATAATAATAATAATAATAATTGTAATAATAAAAGATAATAATAATAGCAGAAATGAGGATAACGATAATGAAAACACCATATTGATAATGATAAAAATTTTGATAATGATAAGAATAATGACATTAGTAATATTGATAAAAATGAAAATGGTAATCAGATAATAATAATTGTAATAGTACTAATAGTAATGAATATTATCATAACAATAATGATAATAATGAGGAAAATTATGATAGGAATGATGATAATAATAATAGAAATGATGATATAACTAGTGATGATAATGAAAATATTATTAATGATGATAATAACAATGATAACAAAAACTACTAACTGGTTCCATACACTTAGATCAAGGCAACACTATTTTGTGTACACAGTGTTTGTACATAGCGACGATTGATCAGTTTCGAATTGCTAAAGGAAAGGAACGGACATTCAAAACTAGTATTCTGTGTTGATGTTGCATGTAGTTGCATACGTTGTCGCTAAAGTTAGCATGTTGATAGGACATCAAACTAAACATGAATACTGTAACGTCAAAGAAGACTTGCATTGCAGCTTGGTATGAAAGCTTTATTGCAAGAATATTAATATCTATCGTATTACATATTCAGATGTTGCATTTTTAGTATTATTGACTCTGGTGCTTGTTGGAAATATGATGAAAGAATTATTATTATTGAAATATAGCACAACATTGATAAGAGCAATGCAATGTTGATGGCGTGGGTTTCAGGCTGATAATGCTAAATTCATTCATGAGGGGAATGTGGAATGTGTATGTGTGTGTTTTGTGGTTGTGTGTAAAAGAGTTGTGTGTGTGTGTTGTGTTTCTGTGCGTTTTGCGAGTATCTGTGTGTGTTTTTTGTGGGTCGAGTGTGTGTGTTGCTGTGTGTGTTTGTGTGCGCATATTTTTTTGTGTCCGATTATTCCCTAGAATTCACAACACTGAAGATTAATACGATACAAAAAAAAGAAAAGAAAAAAAAACAGTAAATCGTAAAAACTACTTATCATACTCCATTTCGACATCCCTA
>NC_091568.1:10837415-10844915 GCF_042767895.1 Penaeus vannamei
CATGAATCTAGAACACAAAAATAGAATGAACAAATATAACAAAAAAAAAAGTCTAAACTGCTCAATAAAATCGGATCTTTTTAAGCCTATTTCCTAAATAATATTCGCGGTATTACACAAAAATGTCCTCTACCTTTTTCTACTGGTTGCTCCAGGGTTTGGGCTTCGGAACAGAGAGATGGATATTTCCCTCTGATATTTCTCTTTCTCTCTTTCTCTCTTTCTCTCTTTCTCGCTTTCTCCCAGTCTCTCTCGTTACCTTTGTCTGTCTGTTTCTCTTTCTCTCAGTTTCTCTCGTTGTCTTTGTCTGTCTGTTTCTCTTTCTCTCAGTCTCTCTCGCTGTTTTCTTTCTCTCTCTCTCTCTCAGTCTCTCTCGCTGTTTTCTTTCTCTCTCTCTCTCTCTCTCTCTCTCTCTCTCTCTCTCTCTCTCTCTCTCTCTATCTATCTATCTATCTATCTATCTATCTATCTATCTATCTATCTATCTCTATCTATCTATCTATCTATCTATCTATCTATCTATCTATCTATCTATCTCTGTATAAATATATGAAGATAGACATACAGATATAGATAGGTAGATAGATAAAGACAGACAATTAGATGAATAAAGATAGATAGACAGGTGAACGGACATTTTTTTTTTTTTTTGGGGGGGGGGGCATCTTGTCATTTTTCCTTGCTGGTTTAAATGTCGCCCAGTTGATATTTGAAGTGGATAATACCTTTAAAAGGGCAGTTAATCTCATCATCTGTTTAATCTCTCCACAATTATTTACGTATGTTCGTTGCATTATGTCGATATTATTTATATTACCGAAACATCTGCAACATCTGACCTGCCTTGACCTCAAATGCTTCTGACCTTGGGGCTCAAATTTACTATTTGAAATTCCAAGACATGTCACCTAGAATCCGCCCTTCCCCCCCATTCCTTACCTCCTCCTCCTCCTCCTCCTTCTCCTCCTGCCACTGTTTGCTGCTGCATCTGCTGATCCTCCTTCAGTTCCTCCTCGGCCTCCTACTCGTCCTCTTCTTCTTCTTCTTCTTCTTCTTCTTCTTCTTCTTCTTCTTCTATATCTTCTTCTTCTTCTTCCTCCTGCTCCTCCTCCTCCTTTTCTTCCTTTTCTTCCTCTTCCTACTATTCCTCCTCCTCCTTCTCCTCCTCCTCCTCCTCCTATCTACTCCTCCTCCTCCTCCTCCTCATCATCTTTCTGCTGTTGCTGCTCTTCTTCCTCATACAACTTCTTCTTCTCTTCATCATCATCATCATTATCATCATTTTCCTCCTCTTCCTCCTCCTTCTCCTGCTCCTCCTCTTCCAGCTCTCTCTTTTTCTTTCTCTTCCTCTTCCTTATTCTCCTCTTCTTCCTACTCGTCTTCCTAATCCTCCTCCTCTTCCTCCTTCCCCCTTCTCTCTCGTCCTGTTCCTCATCCTCCTCTTCCTCTCCTTCTCCCCTCTCCCTCTCCTACCTCCTCCTCCCCTCCTCCTGATCCTCTTTCTCCTCTTCCCTTCTCCCTCTTCTTCTTCATCCTCCCCTCCTCCTCTTCCTCTCCTTCTCCCTTCTCCCTCTCCTCCCTCCTCCTCCCCTCCTCCTCATACTCTTTCTCCTCCTCCCTTCTCCCTCTTCTTCCTCCTCCTCCTCCTCCTCCTCCCCTCCCGATCCACCACCTTTGGGCAAGTATGTGTGTGTGTGTGTGTGTGTGTGTATGTGTGTCTCTGTGTGTGTAGTGTTCGTGAGTGCATGTAGATGTACGTACGTATTTGTAAGATCTTACCTTATTCCCCTCTTCCCCATCCCTCCTCCCTCTCCCTCTTCCTCTCTCTCTCTATCCCCATCATGATTTAATTGGCCTTGCTTGTCTCCCGTGTTTACCCGCAGACTAACGCGTCCTTAGAAAGCCGAACTTCTTTCCACTCTGTTATTAAAGATGTTTGTCCAACCATGACATAAGTGCGAGCCATATTTCCGCCCGTTTCCTGGTCTCGCCTACAAGCGCCGTCGGAAAATAAAGTTGTTTTGACGTTGTATGCAGATTAATATAATTTATAGCTTTGTGTTGTTCATGCTTTGCCTCGTGTGCGTTGGCCGGACATGTCGGGAACATGTTTATGCTGCTCGCACGCGTCGCAGGCTGGGCAGTCTGGAACATTTGAGGCTTTGTTTATTTGTCTCTTTGTTTTTGTTTTGTTTTTTCTTCTGTCTTCATATTCTTTATGGTTTATGCTGTTTTTTTATCTAATTTATTAAGTTATTATTATCATCATTAATATCATTATCATTATTATTAACTATATTCTACTTATTATTATTATCATTTCTATTATCATTGTCACTGTTATTACTATTACTATTCCTGTTATCAATATCATTACTATTATTATTATTATTACCATTATCATCAGCATCATTATTACCATCATTAGCATTAGCATTGCTATTATTATCAGTACTATTATCATCATCGTCATCTTCATTAACATTGCCATTGTTATTATTAGCGTGTCGTTTTAGTTATCATTATTATCATCGCTGTTGCTATTATTACTCTTATTACCATTATCCTAATCCTAATTTTCTTCAATCTTCTTACCTCTTATTTCGATAAGTAAAAAAGAAAGACAATGATTCTTAGAACCCTTCATATAACCTGGAGCTAATTTGTTATTTTCCAATTAAATTTCTTTTTTTTGATATCATGTGTTTTTATCTCGTCACCGTTTTCTTCGTCTTGGCGTTTTCTTTCGGTGTCTCGTTTTCTTCGCCAGCGCTGGAGGAGAGACTGATTTATTTTGAATCGCGCGGAAGGTGCCCTCGGTAAAAGTTAGGAATTATTTCTTACAAAAAGGAGAGAGAAAAAAACAAGAATACGAATTCTTTTGAATTATTTTGAATTTTTACTATTTTTTTCATTAACATTTTTCTTTTTTTTTCTTTCTATTTTCCCTCTCATTCAGTCTTTCCATAATAGTATCTCATTTTCATTATCCTTAATATCATCATTGTCATTATCCTTAATATTATCATTGTCATTATCATTACCATTATCATCATCACCATCATCATCATTATTACCATCCTTCTCATCATTGATATTATTACTATCACTAACGTTGTTATCGCTGTTGCTGGTTTGTTGTTATTTTGTTTTTATTCTATCACTATATCTATTACCACCATTATCATTACCATTATCATCATTGTCATTCTATCCTTATCATAAATGATTGTTAGCCTTCCTACTGTTTGCCTTCTGTATGACTATTGGTAGTAGCAGTATTAGAATCATCATTATTACTAATATTGACGTCATTATCATCGATATCATCATTACCATCACAGTCATTATCATCTTTATTATTGTTTTTGATATTGTTATCGCAGCAAAGACAGATCTTTTGACCCCCGCCCCCCCCCCACACACACAATATCTCAAGTAGTACAACAATGAAATCCATGGATATACCAAAATATATTTTTTCACTAGTCCTTCACAGAAAAAGCCACAGGAAACTACAATGATACAGTAAAATAAATCATATCTCTCTCTCTCCTTCAACAGCTTAATTTAGACACCCTCACTATGCATCATACAGTAGGATAAATTCTTGATACACTATGTGATACACTAATAAACCTCACTAATAAGTTTTATACATGTTTTTCTCTCTATATCTCTCTTTTATTTTTGTTTTTTCTCAGTACCTATGATAAAATACAATAAAGCAAAATTAGATCCTCTATTTCTCTCACCCTTAAAATCTACAATTTATATATTTCTCTCTCTCTCTCTATCTTTCTATCTTTCTATCTTTCTATCTTTCTATCTATCTATCTATCTATCTATCTATCTATCTATCTATCTATCTATCCATTTATCTATCTATCTATCTCATTCTCGCCTACATTTTTTTTTTTAAATCAACCAAAGCCCCTCACCCCCCAAAAAATAATAATAAATAGATAAAAATAATAGATAAATGAATAACCAAATAGATTATACAACCCAATCATTTATTTTTCCCCTCCCTTTCTCTCCCTCAACAGCTGTATGGAGACGCCCTGACGATGCACTCTGACGACTGTCCCAACGCCGTCACCCAGACCTCATCCATCTTAAAGAGCGAGATACAGGTACTCTGGACGGCTCCTCCTGCTGGGTCCGGCTGCGTCTCCTTCAGGTAAGGGTTGGCTAGAGGGGCGTTTGTATGGTGGGTGGAAGGGGGATGGGGGATGGGGAGAATGGAGGGGGATGTGGGGGGGGAGTGTATAGGTGGGGGGTAGGTGGGGAGGGGGGAGAGAGGGTGGAGGTAGAGTGGAGGTGGGGAGTGGGAGGGAGGATGGGGAGTGTATAGCTGGGGGAGGGGCGAGTGGGGAGAGGGGGTTGAGGGTGGGGAAGGGGCGAGTGTATAGGTGGGGGGAGGAGGGGAGGGGGTGTGGGGATGGGGAAAGGGGGGAGGGAGGATGGGGAGTGTATAAGTGGAAGGAGGGGGGAGAGGGTGTGTGGGATGGAGGAAGGGGTAGAGGGTGGATGGGGAGTGTGTAGGTGGGGGGAGGGAGAGGGGTGTGTGGGGGGGGGGGGGGAGGGGGGAGGGAGGATGGGAAGTGTACAGGTGGGAGGAGCGGGGGAGGGTGTGTGTGGGGTGGAGGGAGGATGGGGAGTGTATAGGTGGGGGAGGGGGGAAGGCAGGTGGGAGGAGCGGAGAATAAAGTTCATGTGGGGTTTATGAAACGAAGGGGCAGGAGGGAACATGTTGGGGTGAGAGAGATAATGAAGAGATAATTCTTAGGAATAAACTGCGAAACAAAGCACAATTAATAAAAGAGAAATTGAATAGACGGAAATAGAGCAAAACAAAAGACTAGAAATACGAAAAATATTCACAATAGATGAGACAATGTGTATAACGAAGCAGTTTCAAACGAAGAGAATTAAAAAGATAGAGAGAGAGAGAAAGGGAAAGAGGGAAAGAGAGAGAGACAAAGGAAGAGAGAGAGAGAGAGAGAGAGAGAGAGAGAGAGAGAGAGAGAGAGAGAGAGAGAGAGAGAGAGAGAGAGAGAGAGAAGGGAGAGAGAGAGAGAGAGAAGAGAAGAGAAGAGAAGAGAAGACACAGAGAGAGAGAGAGAGAGAAGAGGAGAGAAGAAAAAGAGAGAGAAAGGAATAGAGAAAGAAAGAGAAAAAAAAAAGAAAGAAAAAAACAAACAAAATAAGGAGAGAGGAGGGGGAGGGGAGGAGAGAAGGAGGGAAATAACGCGCGGAAAGAGAAGACT
Source organism: Penaeus vannamei (assembly GCF_042767895.1). Taxonomy (NCBI): domain Eukaryota; kingdom Metazoa; phylum Arthropoda; class Malacostraca; order Decapoda; family Penaeidae; genus Penaeus; species Penaeus vannamei. The sequence goes on from NC_091568.1 coordinate 10,842,689, forward strand.
ATTGCATGCTGCAATTGGAGACAGCAAACGAAGAAGGCTGGATTCGGTATGCACTCGTCACAGGTCAGGCGAGGTCAAAAAGAAGAAGGAATGTTAAGGGGCGAAGCAGCGGCAGAGGAGAAGAGGAAGCAACGCTGGATAAAGGAAGAGAACTGGGGAAATCGCGATAAAGGAAGAGAATGGGTGAAATCGCGATGAATGGAGGGAATGGGGGAAATCCCGATATAAGGAGGGAAATGGGGAAATCGCGATAAAAGGAAGAGAATGGTGGATATCCCGATAAAGGAAGAGATTGGGAGAAATCACGATAAAAAGAGGGAATGGGAGAAATCGCGATAAAAGGAGGGAATGGAGGAAATCCCGATAAAAGGTGGAAATTGGGGAAATCCCGATAAAGGGAGAGAATGGGAGAAATCGCGATAAAAGGAGGAAAATGGGGGATATCCCGATAAAGGGAGAGAATGGGAAAAATCACAATAAAAGAAGAGAATAGGAGAAATCGCGATAAAAGAAGAAAATAGGCCAAAAATCGCGATAAAAGATGACGAAGAGAGAACCGAAGAATTAAGCAGATAAAAGATGAGAGGAAACTTCGAGTAGGGGGATAACGGAGGGGAAGGGGGAGGGAAGAGGAGAGGTAAGAGAAGGAGAGAGAGAGGATATGTTTAGTTCAGGGGGGGAGGGGGGAGAAGGGGAGGGGAGGGGGGAGAAGGGGGAGGGGGAGGGGGGAGGAGGGGAGGGGGAGAAGGGGGAGGGGGAGGGGGAGAAGGGGAGAAGGGGGAGGGGGAGGGGGGGAAGGGGGGAGGGGGAGGGGGGGAAGGGGAGAGGGGGTGCTTGGCGGAAATAAGCCTGAACTTTGTAATCTAAAATGAAAAGAGTCCATGTTGCATCAGACACAAAAGTACAAGCCATTTGCAAATGAGATTTTAAATCAACCCCTAAAAAAAAATTCTTTTTTTTTTTTTGGTCCTCTTCTTCCCTTTTCTTATTTACATTTTCTTTTTTATTATTATTGTTGTTGTTATTTATTTATGTTTATATATTCTAATTCTTTTTCTTCCTTTTGTTTTCTTTTCTTTCTTTATCTTTTCTTTTTCTGTCTCTGTTTCATTGTATTTTTATTTTTCCTTTTTCTTCTTCTTCTTCTGCCTTTGTTTTATCTTCTTTTTCTTCCCTTCCTTTTATTCTTTGAGTTCTTCTTCTTATTATTATTATTATTTTGCCTCTGTTTCATCACCATCATCTTCCTCATCTTCTTCTTCCTCTTCTCGCCATTCTTCTTTTTTCCTTCTTCCTCTCCTTTCCTCCATCTTTTCCCTTCGTTTTATTTTTTTTCGTCTTCACTATCATATAACTCATTTTCTCCCTTAACACAACTTCACTGCTCTCTTGTGATGATGTTGCAAATGATTTAGCAACGCTTGGCTGACGAGAGGGAGCAGCAGTTACCTCAATGTTGCAAGGTTTCCTCATGCCACGCACACACGCACACATACATACACGCGCGCACACATGTACACACGGCCTTATGCTAATCTTATGTTGATGTAAAGTGCCTCTCGGAATATTTGGTCTTAAACATATGATGGTGATGTTGATAATCATAATGGCAATGAGGATGGCAATGATGATAGTTGTGGCAGTGATAATGAGGATTATGATTATGATAATTAGTTAGCAATGATGATGAAAATGGTGATGGTGATGATAATGATGGTGATAATCACAAAAGTTAAGATAATGATAACAATACTAATGATGGTGATAATGATTATAAAAAGGATGATAACAATGACGATGATGATGATAATGATCATAAAAATTATGATGATAATGATGATGATAATAACAATAATGTTAATAATGATAATGATAATGATAATGATAATAACAATGATAATAAGATTAATAATAATAATGATAATGCTGGTAATAACAAAAATAAGTTTAATGATAATACCGATAATGATAATAATAGCAGTGATAATGATAATAACAATAATAATGATAACAATAAAAATAATCACAATATTACCATTGATAATTATCATTATTATCATTATCATTATTATTATGATGATTAGATTGATATTGATTATGATAATGATTATGATAATAATGACAATATCAATGATGATAATGATGATAGAAATAATGATAATGATGATGATAATAATATCAACAATAATGGCAATCATGATGATGATAATAATATCAACAATAATGG
>NC_091568.1:10854915-10859915 GCF_042767895.1 Penaeus vannamei
GCTTCTCTATTCTTCTCTTTTCCGTTGTGCTTGTTTTTTTTTTTCTTTCTTTCTTTTTCTTACTGTTTTTTTCTTATTCTATTTTCCTCTTCCTCTTTATCCTTATCACTCCTCTCCCTCCTTTTATGTTCGTTTTCTCACTTATCAGTTCTTATCTTTTCCGTTGCGTTTGTTTTTTTCTTTCTTTCTTTTTCTTACTGCTTTTTTCTTATCTTATTTTCCTCTTCCTCTTTATCCTTATCACTCCTCTCTCTCCTGTTATGTTTGTTTTCTCGCTTGTCTATTCTTCTCTTTTCCATTGCGCTTATTTCTTCTTCTTCTTTCTTTTTCTATTTTCTTACTTCTATTTTTTTTTATCTTCATCGCATTTACACACAAAGCGAATAAAAAACAAAACAAAAATAATTATGATTTTTTATTTATTCATTTTTTCGTATTCATGTTGAATTTCATTTTCTTATTGATTTCATTATTCCATTGTCTGTTTTTACTAAATCATTATTATCATGTGAATCATTACCATCGTTACTGATATTGATATTAATGTAGTTTTCCTTATAATTACGCTTTTTGTTCTTCTAATTATTGTAGTTGTTTTTATTCTCCTTTTTTCTGCTGTGTTGAGGAGTAAACATTGCTTTAGAAGGAGGGAGCTTGAGTTTAATATCCTCATCACAATTTTCACTACAATCATCGCTATCATCACAATCCTCATTACTATCATCACTGCCATCATCTCAATCTTCACTATTATCATCACTGTCATCACAGTCCTCACTACTATCATCACAATCTTCACTATTATCATCATTCTCATCATCACAGTCTTCATTACTGTCATCACTTTCAGCACAATCTCCACTATTATCATCACAATCTTCACTACTATCACGACTGTCATCACAGTCTTCATTACTATTATTATCACTATCATCATCAAAATCTTCACTACAATCATCACTATCATCATCACAATCTTCACTACTATCATCACTATCATCATCACAGTCTTCACTACCATCATCACAGTCTTCACTACCATCATCACATTCTTCACTATTATCATCACTATCCTCATCACAATCTCCACTATTATCATCACAATCTTCACTACTATCACCATTGTCATCACAATCTTCATTACTATTATCATCACTTTCATCATCACGATCATCATCACAATCTGACAACGAAAGGCAAAGTGTATGATTATGTCAGTGTCAACAGCCGACTGACGTTGTGTTGAGGAGTAAACATTGCTTTAGAAGGAGGGAGCTTGAGTTTAATATCTGGCGCTCTTTTCTTTAATTTCTGTCTTTTTTCTTTAGTTTACTTTATTTTTTCCGTTTTTTGTTTGTTTTGTTTTGTTTTCTTTCGTCTTCGTTCTGTCTGTCTTTCCTGATTTTTTTTTTTTTTTTTTGTGTGTGTTTTTGTTGTTGATTTTTCTTTCTTTAAATCTTTTTGTGATCTTTTTTTTCTTTTTTATGTTTTTTTTTTTTTTTTTTTTTTTTTTTTTTTTTTTTTTACTTTCTCACTGTTTTTTTATTGTTTCCTGATATTTTCTCTTTTTTATTTCTATATTCCTGATTGTTTTTCTACTTTCTCACTGTCTTTTTTGTTATTTTTATTATTTCTCTCCTGTTATATTTTCTTCTTCATTTCCATCATTTCTCTTATCTTTTCTTCTACATTTCTATATTTCCATTTGTATTTTCTATCTTTTATCTTTCCTATTGCATTTATTCTTTCTTTCTGTCTTTTCTCCTTTCTTCCCTTCTTTCCTGTCGCCCCTCCTCTCCCTCTCCCAATCTCTCTTCCTATACCTTCCTTTATTCCTTTTTTACACTTCCTTCTTCCTTAAACCCTTTTCTCTGGATATCTCTCTCTCCCCTCTTTCCTCCCTCATCCCATTCATCCCTCTTTATCTCATATCCTCTTCCTATCCTACCTTCCGCTTTCCCTCACTTCCTACCTTCCCTCTTCCCTTCCACTCCATCCTTCTCTATCCCAGTTCCTATCCATCTATCTCTTCTCTTCCTATTCCCTCTCTATCTGTCTATCTATGTATTCATATCTCTCTCTCTAACTATCTATCTGTCTATCTCTAGCTATCTATTTCATCTATCTTTAGCTATCTGTCTATGTCTTCTCTTCCTACTCTCTCTTTCTCTCTCTCCGTCTCTATCTATCTATCTATCTATCTATCTATCTATCTATCTATCTATCTCCCTCTCTTTCTCTCCATATCTATCTATCTATCTATCTCCCTCTCTTTCTCTCTCTCTCTCTCTATCTATCTATCTATCTATCTATCCATCTATCTATCTATCTATCTCTATCTATTTGCATCTCTCTCTATCTATCTATCTATCTATCTATCTCCCTCTCTTTCTCTCTCTCTCTCTCTCTCTCTCTCTGTTTCTCTCTCTCTCTCTCTCTCTCTCTCTCTCTCTCTCTCTCTCTCTCTCTCTCTCTCTCTCTCTCTCTCTCTCTCTCTCTCTCTCTCTCTCTCTCTCTCTCTCTCTCTCTCTCTCTCTCTCTGTCTCTCTCTCTCCTTCCAGCTTTCCCTCGACGACACAAAGACAAAAATGTCCATAACCAGCAAGAATGATGAGAATCTCTTATGCTTTTTGGTATTATGCTCTCTGAGGGAGTTGGCATGCGGGGGTGAGGGGGAGGAGGGGTGGGAGGAAGAGAGGGGAGGAGGGGTGGGAGGAAGAGAGGGGGAGGAGGGGGGAGGGGAGGAGGAGGGAGGAGGGGGTGAGGGGGAGGAGGAGGGGAGGGTGGGAGGAGGGGGTGAGGGGAGAAAAGGAGGAGGAGGGGGAAGAAGGGGGTGAGGGGGAGGAGGAGGGGGGAGGGGAGAGTTGGAGGAAGGGGAAGGAAAGGGGGAGGGGAAGGAGGGGGTGAGGGGAAGGAGGGGTGAGGGGAGAATTGGAGGAAAGGGGTAGGAGGGGGTTGAGGGGAAGGAGGAGGGGTGAGGGGGCGAATTGGAGGAGAGGGGGACAGGGGGATGAGGGGATGAGAAAGGGAGGATGAGATGGGTAAATGATGGAAATATGCTTAGGAGGGAAGATAGGAAGAGTGGGGAGAGTGAGAAGAGAGAGGAAAAGGAAGAAGAGAGGAAAAATAAAAAGAAGAGAGAGAAAAGAGGGGTGGACGAGCGATAGAGAGCTAAAAGGGAGGGGAGGAAACCGGAGGGGGGATAGGGAGAGAAAAAGAGGAGGGAAGAAGTAAGAAGGGAAAAGGCGGAAGAACGGAGAGGTAGAGACAGGAAGGCGAAAAAAGGGAGAAGAGTTAGAGAGGAAAAGTGTGGAAGAGGCAGAGAGAGGAAGAGAAGCTAGAGAAAAAAGGAAAATATAAACAAGGAGACAAGAAGAAGAAAAAAAAGAAAAGAAAACAGAATAATAGAATCCCAATCGCAGATAAAACAAAATAGAGCACAGAAACAAACGAAAGGAAAAGAGAGAAATGAGAAAGAAAGAAAAAAGGGAGAAGGGGGTAGGAGAGAAGGAGGAGGAAAGAGAAAAGAACCACCACAAGCGATTCCAGAGGCAAAGCGAGACTCCAGAGAGGCCATTGATGATCGGCCAGCAAGTCGATCACAAAGAGGCCGTAATTAGCCTCTGTTAAAGGGATTGCGAGAGAGCGGCGACGTGGGCGCGAGGAGGAGGAAGGGGGGGGGGATGGAGGTGAAGAAAAATGAATAAAAAGGGGGATGAAACCGTTGTTGTTGCTTTTGGAAAGGGAGGGAAGGAGGAAGGAGGGAGAGGGAGAAGGGAAGTGATGGAGAGAGAGGAGATGGGGAGGGAGATAAAGAGAGACAGCAAGAAAGAAAGAGAGGGAAATATATATGTAGACGGAGGTGAGAGTGAGAGAGAGAGAGAGAGAGAGAGAGAGAGAGAGAGAGAGAGAGAGAGAGAGCAACAAACAGACAGACACAGAGAAACAGAGAGAGACAGAAAGATAGACAAGACAAGACAACCAAAAAAGAAAGAAAAAAAGACAAGCAGAGAAAGAAAGATAAATAAAACAAACGAACAGAAGAGCGAAAGAGCTGAAGAAAGATATATAATTCATACGGATATTTAATTCATAAGCACAAGCCGCTAAGAGGACCTGATAAGAAAGAATAAGCGTGATGTATCTTATATTCCGAATTATCATAGAATTTCTTCTCCAAAGGAATCCTATCCTTTTTAGCCGTTTCTTCTATTCCTCTTTATCAAAGTCTCAAAAATGTTTCTCAAAGGATAGAAAAAAAGTTTTATTTCAAGAGCTTGCTTGTATCGTCTGATAAATAATGGCGATGATGATGATAATACTAATGTTAATGATAAATATCAAGCATATAATGGTTATGGAAAGGATATAGTATTGTTGCTGGCTAGCCTGAGGATAAAAGTTGTAATAATAATAGTTACAAGATAATGATGATGATAAGGAGAAGAAGAGTAGAAATAAAAAATGATAAAGACAGCAATAAAATATTGATAATGATAATGATCTTTATCATTATACTAGTAAAAATAACAACAAGTAGTAATAAACATACCAAATACAATGGCTTAGAAATAAGAAAAAAAAACACTCACACATACACTCACACACACATTATATATATATATATATATATATATATATATATATATATATATATATATATATATATATATATATATATATATATATACATATATATATATATATATATATATATATATATATATATATATATATATATATATATATATATATATATATATATATAGATATATATACATGAATACTTGAAACAATCGCACCTTGCGTTTGGTCCCATCCACATTTTCCCTGTTATTGCCACTTTTAGCGTAGTTATGACACGAGTTTTTCCGCCACTTTTCGTCCCCGGTGCCACTTCCGCGCACGTGTGACCCTCCGAACGACTTACGGTGTGACGGCCTCTTGACGGTAATGTAGCGATTACGAAATGATTGCGGGGGCGGGGTGGGGAAGGAGGG
>NC_091568.1:10864915-10869915 GCF_042767895.1 Penaeus vannamei
GTGCGTGGGTAGGTGTGGGTGGGTGGGGTGTGGGTGTGGGGAGGGGGGGTTAGCTGGCCGTCTGGGGTGATGTTTGTCTGTTTGTGTCAAGTGTGTGGGTTTTAGGGAGGGAGATAGATAGAGGGGGGATAGATAGACTGGTTGATAGGGAGATAGATAGATAGGATAGACGTGAGTAAGATTGATTGATGGATAGGTTCATTGGTAGATAGATAAACAGATAGATGGATAGATAAAGAGATAGATACACATAGATAGATGGATAGATAGATAGACATAAATAAATTAAATTATAGATACATACATACATATATACATACATATATGCATGCATACATACATATACATATACATACATATAAACAATCATACAGCAAATGTACATACATACATACATACATACATATATATATATATATATATATATATATATATATATATATATATATATATATATATATATATATATATATATATGTATGTATGTATGTATGTATACACATGAATATCCATGCAACTAGATATAAGTTGACTACCAGACAGACGGACATATGTAGAATTAGATATCGATAGAATATATTAATGGATATTAATGTAGATATAGATTTATGCGTGCCTGCAGGTGCGTGTGTGCATGAAATGATTTTCCTTTACTTCTCTTTGTGTTCAAATCAGCTGCAAAGAGTTGGACAATTTAAAAACGGTTTTCGATAACAGAACATCACGGAAACAAAATAATCGTGAAGGCGCCCCCGCTAGCTTCTCCCGGAGGAAATATCGCACCGATGTCAAGGATGCGGGCGTGGGTTGAGGAGGGTGGAGGGAGGGAGGGGGGGAAGGGGAGGGGGGGAAGGGTAGGCTGGTACAAATACAATGTTGGGAGCAATTTGTACCGGTGACGCTTCTTTGTGTCCTTTCATTTACCTTCCCCCGCCATTTATTGTTCCTCCCCCACCTCCCCTCCTTCGGAATTACTCCACACTCTCCTCCTCCCTCCCCCCATCTCCCTTTTCCTTCTCCTCCCCCATCTCCCTTCTCCTCCTCCTCCTCCTCTCCGTCTTCTCAATCTACACCCACACTTTCTGTTTCACCCCCTCCCCTACCCTCCCTTCCCTCCTAGCTCCACCCCCACCTCCTCCCCAATATCCCCCCCCCCCCCCGCCTTCCCTTCCGTCCCTTCGTCTTCACCTTCTACACCCACACGCCCTACTCCCTCCCTCCTCCAGCTCCACCCCCAACACCCTCTACTTCCCCCTCACCCCCCATCTCCACCCCAACACCCTCTATCGCCCCCCTCCCTCCCCAGTTCCACCCCTACATCTTCTATTTGCAACCCTCCCCATCTTTCTTTTCTTCATTCCTTACCTTTCTCCTACGTGTCGATCCATTACGGTATCTTTTTGTTTATTCATTTGTTTGTGTCTCCCGGGCCCACACTTTCACCGATGAGTAAGCACACCGACAACAAAAACAAATACATACACTGAGGCACAGATTGACATCCACTCACTTATTCATTCACAAAATCTACTTACCAACATATGCCGCCCTCCTCTCTCTCTCTCTCTCGCTCTCTCTCTCTTTCTCTCTCTCTCTCTCTCTCGCTCTCTCTCTCTCCCTCTCCCTCCTTCTCTCTCTCGCTCTCTCACGCTCTCTCTCTCTCTCTCTCTCTCTCTCTCTCTCTCTCTCTCTCTCTCTCTCTCTCTCTATCTATCTATCTATCTATCTCTCTCTCTCTCACACACAGATCGAAGAGTAGCCCAAAAGTGGCGTCCGAAAGGAATATGTTTGAATTCCCGGGCCCACACTTTCTCCCGCAACGGTTACACGATGCTCCTTCTCTCTCTCTGACCTCACCCACTACTATACACTGATGTAGACAGGGAAAGGAAGCATTTTGCCTTTTTTGCCTTTTTCCCCTTTGGCTTCTTTTTCCTCTGCTTCTTCGTCATCCTCCTATCCTTCCCTTCTTCTTTTTCTTTTTCCTACCCATCCTTCTTCTTCTAATTCTTCTTTTCCTCCTACTCCTTTTCCCCCTCCCCCCCCTTCTCGTTGTACTTCCCCTCTCCCTCCACTTTCTCCTATTCCCAGTCCTTCTTGTCTTCTTTTCTTCTTCTTCTTCTTCTTCTTCTTCTTCTTCTTCTTCTTCTTCTTCTTCTTCTTCTCCTCCTCCTCCTCCTCCTCCTCCTCCTCCTCCTCCTTCTCTTCCTTCTTCTTCATCTCCTTTTCCCTCTATTTCGTCTTCTTCATCTTCTCCATCTCCTCCTCCTCTCCCATCTCATTTTTTCTCCTATCTCTATTTTATCTTCTTTACCAATATTTATTGATTTTATTGTGTTCACCTGATTCAAGTAGTACCTCCCCCTGTGTTATTTCCTGTCTCCCAATGGCGCTCCATCACGTGACTATTGGGTACGCTCGCCTGACGCCACGCCAGCAGGTAATATTATGGTGCCAAAGGAATGATCAAAGCATTGCCAAAACACCAGACGTGGAGGGCCGTTTTAGGGCAAATGTACTTCAGTGGGTTACTTACCATACTGTAAAGAGGGTGTTTTGTTTTGCTGTTTGTGTTAAAAATTGAATGCTTTTTTTTATTTTTTTATTAAGGGAGTAAAAGTTATGGTGTATGTTTGTGGGGAGAGGGTGAGGTGTGTCTGTGTGTGTGTATTTTCATGGTTATGCGTCTGTCTTGTGTATGTCTGTGTGTATGTATGTGTGATTGTATGCTAGTGCGTCTGCATGATGTACTTGCGTCTCTATGACATACAGGCGTTTGTCAGTGTGCCTGTGTGATGCATGTGTGTCTGTCTGTCAGTATATGAGTCTGTATGATGTACTTCCGAGTATGTGCGGTAGTATGTACATAAAATAAATGTAAACTGCATCTCTATATGTACAACTATGCCTTTCCGTCCGCCTGGCTGCCCTCCCCAACGCCACGTCAAACAACATTTCCATTATTCTTTACGGTGACAAAACCGTGTATTTTTATCCGATATTGTAATACTAGGGTTGGCGAACAACAATAACGAGACGTCATTAATATTACAAGCAATTATCGGCAGCGCTAATGATCTTCAATACCTTATGCTTAATTGGAGTCCGATATCATATATCAGGTGACGCTATTCTGGTTTCTGAAGCGCCTGAGAATGCTAATGTTATATGTCTCGTAAATGACGATCAAAATTATAATATATTAAAAAGAGAGAAATAATAGAGATAGAAAAGGCAGAGGAGGAGGGAGGGAGAGGGAAAATTAGAGAGAGGAGAGAGAAAGACAGATGGAGAAAGAGAGAGAAACAAAGAGAGAGAGAGAGAGAGAGAGAGAGAATAATGATGATATTAATTATAATGATAAAAAAATAATAATCACAACAACAATAAAAGAGAGAGAAAAAAAAGGAAAAAAATGAATAATATAAACGAACAAGTTATCGTCAACAGCACTTGGCATTATCAATAACAATGATAACATTATCTTCCTCTTGGATAATGTAGCTAACACGGCCTTGCCTGTTCGGTCGCGTGTTTAGTCGAAACCTCTCGTGTCTTCATTAATTATCCAAGTGAATTTCAAATTTAGAATCCGCTGTTCCATACCCCCCCCCCCTTCTTACCCTTCCCCTCCCCTCTCTCTCTCCCCTTCCTCCGCCTTCTCCCTCTTCTCCCCTTTCTCCCTTCTCACTCCCCCTCCCTTTATCCCTACTCTCCTCCTACTTCCTACCCCCTTTACCCCTCCTGTCCCACCTATTCCCTACCCCCGTTCCCCTCTCCACTCACCTACCTTCCCCCGCCTATTTACCCCCACTTTCCTCCCCTACCCACTACCCCTGCCTCTCCCCTCTATACCCCCTTCCCCTGCCCCTCTATACCCCCTTCCCTTGCCCTCCCCCTCCATACCCCCTTCCCCTGCCCTCCCCCTCCAACCTCCCCCTCCAACCACCCCCTCCCCCTCCAACCTCCACCTCCTATCTATACCCCTCCCCCTCCCCCCTCTCCTTTCATTTTGAAATGTTTCGTAGGAATTTCGTGCAATATTCACAGAGGAAATTCAGCGCGGAATGTCCTAAAGCGTTTTTGCATTTTTGAGTCAAGTATAAACATTTATTATTAAATCATGAAATTTGTACGTGTAAACGCGATGTGTATGTGTACGTACTATGTGCAAATGTACATACATACGTCCTTGCGCACACATAAGTACACAAGCTCACGTGAAGTACACATGTATGCAAACTTACGGAGAGAGAGGAAAAAGAGAGAAAGTGGAGAGAGGGAAAAAGACAGCGAAAGTGGGAAGAGAGAGGGAAAAAGAGAAAGGGGAGATAGAGAAAAAAGAGAAAATGGAGAGAGGGAAAAAGAGAGAGAAAGGGAAAAAAAGAGAGACAGTGGAGAGAGAGAGAGGAAAAAAGAGAGAGTGGAGAGGAAAAAAGAAAGTGGAATAAGAAAGAGAAAGAGGAGGGAGAGGAAAAAAAGAGAGAAAGTGGAGAGAAAACAAAAATGAAGATGGAAAGGAGATATGGGTAGGGAAGAAGGGGGAAAGAAATATGGAAGGAAGGAAGAGAAGGGGGTATGAGGGAGAGAGAAAGAGACAGACAGACAGAGAGAGAAGAACCAGAGGAAAAATAAGAGAGAGAATGAATATGACGAGAAATAAAAGAGATCGAGAAAGGCACACACACACAAACACACACACATACATGCATTGTAGGTGGAAATACTAGTTTAAAAACGGGAAGTAGAGGGAAAGATAGAGAGAGAGAAAGAGAGAGTCAGAGATGGAGGGAGAATTAAATCGACGAATAGATAGATAAATAAATAGATAGAAAGACAGATAGATATACAGATGGGTAAATAGATAGACAGGCAGAGAGATAGATAGATAGAGAGAGAGAGAGAGAGAGAGAGTGAGAAGCAAACAGACTGACAGACTGACAGAAAGGAATTGAGCGAAAGGAAGTGAAGTGTGCGCACGACTCACGCTAAATCTGGTG
>NC_091568.1:10879915-10887415 GCF_042767895.1 Penaeus vannamei
GGTGGATGAAGAGGTGGAGGAGGAGGTGGATGAAGAGGTGGAGAGGAGGAAGTGAATGAAGAGGTGGATGAGGAGGAGGTGGATGTTTGTGGATCACGTTCTCGCTACCACATCCGCCCGCGAGAGAGAGTGTTGATTCGCCCGCCCAGCCGAGGCGCAGATCGGCCAAAGTCAACAGGTGTAAACGGGCGCCGCGGCGTGTACTCATTTTTCCTATCGTGGCTTGGGTGGAATTGCTTGAGGGAGGGGGGGGGGGTAGGAGAAAGAGGGGGGGGAGGGGGTGGAAGGATTGCTTGAGGGGGGGGGGAGGTATGAGAGGGGGGGTATGAGAAGAGGGGTGAAGGGGTGGAAGGAAGGTGGTGGAGAGAGATGGAAGGGGTAGGAGGGGGTGAAGGAAGGAGGAAGGAAATGGAGGTGGTGGGGGGTGGTGGAGAATGGATGAAGATTGAAGGAAGAAAGTGAGGTGGGGGGTGGAAGGAAGGTGGTGGAGAAAGGGATGAAGAGGAAGAAGAGGAGGGAAAGTTGAAGGAAGGAGGTGGTGGGGGGTGGTGAGAGGGGGTGAGAAAGTGAAGAAGAGGTGGTAACGATGGAAGGAAGTAAATGGAGGGGGCGGAGAAGTTGAAGGAAGGAGGTGGTGGGGGGTGGTGGAGAGGATGTGAAGGAAGGAGAGGTGAGGGTGGAGGGGGTGTGAGAAGGGAGGTGGTGGAGAGGGATGGAGGTGTTGGGAGGGAGGGGGGTTGAAGGAAGGAGGTGGGAGGGGTGGAAGGGAGGTGGTGGAGAGGGATGAGGGGGGAGGAGGGGGGTTGAAGGAAAGGAGAGTGGAGAGGGTGGAAGGAAGGTGGTGGAGAAGTGTGGAAGCGGAGTGAAATGAAATGAAGAGGTAGATTTGAGGAGGCGTTGGGGGTGGAAGGAAGGTGGGAGGAGGGGGGTAGAGGGAATGAGGTGGATGAAAGAAGGGGTGGAAGGAGGGTGGGAGATAGGTTGATTAGAGGAGGTGGAGGGGTGGAAGGAAGGGGGGAGGGAGGAGGGGTAGAAGGAGGGAGGTGGAGGGGGTGGAGGGAAGGAGGTGGAGGGGGTGGAAGGAAGGTGGGAGGAGGGGGGGCAGAAAGAAGGGGGTGGAAGGAGAAAGGAATAAAGAATGCAAAGAAGTACAGGAAGGAAGTTATGGAGGGATGTGAAGGAGAAGAAGGAGAAAGAACCAGGAAAAGGGCAAGATATTTTTTTTTTTTTTCTTTTCTCTCGCTTCGTTTTTCTGCTCTACTCCATGTGTTTGTTTTCATCTTACTCCTTTTCCTTCCATCCTCTCTGTCATTTTCTTATCTTTTTCATTTTCCTTTCTTCCTTTTATTCTTCTCCTTATACCCTTCAATCTAGCTTATGATACTATTTTTTCATTTCCCTTTTTTCTCCAGTCTTCTTCCTTCTCATGCAATAAGTAGGAAAAAAGGAAGAAGAAAAGAATCGAAAACTAAGACGTTCAAGCAAGCAAACTGACCAAAGGACAAATTGTTTGAAAAAATAACAAACAAACAATGATTAAAGGGTCAGCTTGTGATCATCCAAATTACACATACACAGTTCCCAGAAAGTTTCACGTAGACAGTACACAAAATTAGCTAAAAGGTTAGACGGTAAAACAAGTAGATGATAACCTTATGCAGTCCCAAACAGAACACATTCATACTTGTAGCTGAATGAATAATTAGGAAGACGAAAAGAAAAAGAAGAAAAAAATAGAGGACGACCTGGCAGTCCCAAACAGAACACATTCATACTTGCAGTTGAATGAATAATTAGGAAAACGAAAAGAAAAAGAAGAAAAAAATAGAGGACGACCTGGCAGTCCCAAACAGAACACATTCATACTTGTAGTTGAATGAATAATTAGGAAAACGAAAAGAAAAAGAAGAAAAAAATAGAGGACGACCTGGCAGTCCCAAACAGAACACATTCATACTTGTAGTTGAATGAGTAATTAGAAGCAAGAAAAAAATAGAGGACGACCTGGCAGTCCCAAACAGAACACATTCATACTTGTAGTTGAATGAATAATTAGGAAAACTAAAAGAAAAAGAAAAAAAAATAGAGGACGACCTGACAGACAGACGAGGAGGAAAGGCAAAGAACATGACTGCATCATTGCAAACAGAGAAGCAGATCAATTATAAATGAAATAACAGACATCCACCCAGTTCGGGATAAACGTTAAAGAAAGAGATTTAGACAGACTGACAAAAAAGACTGACGGGCATGCACATGAACACATGGTGAAAACTACGACAGATTGAAAACAGACATTCCATAAAGTGATAAACATCAAGCCAGAAAGACAGACAGACGATTATACAGACAGGGCAACCATCAGACAAGAAATAGACTGAGAGACGTACATCCACAACCACAACGGAAAGAGAGACAACCAGAACAGACAGACCTTTCCCTAGACATAAAAGAACAGACGAACACTCAGACAGACAGACAGGCAGAAAGAGGTAACGCCCCTTACCCATCCAGACAGCACTGAAAACAAGCTTCGTAAGAGAGACAGAGACACTCAGACAGACACACGAATCGATATACAGACAGAGACAAATGCGAATATTCATTAAACATCCATAATAAGGTGTGTTAGGTGTCAGATTGATTTGTCTGTCTCCTTTCTTCTGATATAATGTCTTGTCGATAGTATAATAGCGTCTGATGGAGATTATTAAGTTGATATCAGAAACACTTCAGTGAACTTACTGAAAGATATCAACAAAGTAATACTTTTTTTCTATATTTTCTAGGTTCTTGCCTTATCACTGAGGGAATTCTATATACAAAGCAAATATATACGTTTGAGAAAAAGAAATACGATTTTTTGTTGGTTTCATTTTTCTTTTTCTTTTTTAAGTCTTGACCTCCCATGGCAACAGATAAAACTTTTTTTTCCTCTTCTCTTTATCTTTGTTAAGTTAACATAGATCCCCATAAAGCATTTACCAACACGCATTCACAAAGTTTAGAATCATTTTTTCTTTGTGCAGCCTTTGCGCTCGCTCTCAACCCCTCCTTCCCCCTTCCTCCTCCCTACTCCCTCCTTCCCCTTTCCTCCTCCCTACTTCCTACTCCCTCCTCCCTCCTCCCTCCTCCCTCTTCTCCATTCCTCCCCTTTTCCTCTCCCTCCTTCCTCCCTCCTCCCTCCCTCCCTCCTCCCTCCTCCCTCTTCTCCCTCCTTCCCTCCCTCCTCCCGCCTTCCTCCCTCCCTCCTCCCTCCTCTCCCCTCCCCCTCCCCCTTCCTCCTCTCCATACTCCCTACTCCACTACTCCTACTCCATCCTCCCTCTTCTCCATTCCTCCCTTTTCTCCCCTCCTTCCTTCCTCCTCCCTACACCTCTCCTTCCCTTCCTTCCTCCTCTCCTCCTCCCTCTCTCCCCTCTCCTCCTCCCTCCTTCCTCCCTCCTCCCGCCTTCCTCTTCCAACTCCCCTTTCCCTCCTGCTCCCTCCTCTTCTCCTCTTCTCCTTCCTCCCCCCTCACCTCCTCCTTCTCCCATCCCTCTCACCTCTTCCCTCCCTCCTTCCTTCTATCCTACTTATTCCCCCACTTCCCCCCTCCCCCATCTCTCCCCCCTCCCACCTCTATCCCTCCCCCCCCAAAAAAAAGAGAAAAAGTAATAAAATATCTTTTATCCCCAAAACACATAAAAATTGTCTTGTAAACTTCCTTTTGCGAGTCAAGTTTTACCAAAAAGATAAGATTCGAAAAAAAAAAATAAAGATTTGAAAAAAAAACTATTCCAAAACCCAAATTCTTATCATCTTCCACGAACTTTAATTGAAAGTTGAAAAGGACATATCAAAGATCTTCCCGAAGTGAATCTCGTAGTCGAAGAAAAAAAAAAGTAAAAAAAAAAAAATTGTAAATTGCATAATCTTCGAGAGAAATTAAGTTTGCAAGTATCCGTTGTTGAGAAGGAATTAATAAAGGGCGATTGGAAACCTTAATTGGAATTGCAGTGAGAGAGACCCGAAGATTCGTAAAGATTGGCTGATATAAACTGCGGTGCTGCTTCTGGTTGTTTGCTCTTAGTTGTTGTTGTTGTTGTTGTTGTTTTTGTTGTCTGTTACTAGTTGTTGTTGTTGTTGTTATTGTTGTTGTCTGTCACCAGTTGTTGTTGTTGTTCATTCTGTTATTGCTGCTTCTGGTTGTCTGTTCTTAGTTGCTGCTGTTGTTGTTATTGTTGTGTTTGTTGTTTTTGTTGTTGCTGTTGTTGTTGTTGTTGTTGTTGTTGTTGCTGCTGCTGCTGCTGCTGCTGCTTCTGTTGTTGTTGTTGTTGTCTGTTATTACTTGTTGCTGATGATGTTGTTGTTGCTGCTGTTGCTGCTGTTGTTGTTGTTACTGTTGTCTTTATTAGTTGTTGCTGTCTGTTATTAGGTGTTGTTGCTGCTGTTGCTGCTGTTGGTGTTGTTGTCGTTGTCTTCTATCAATTGTTGTTGTTCATATTGTTGCATGTTGGTGATGTTGATGATGTTGCACTTATCATTTTGTTATCACTATCTTAATTAACATCATTAGTATTATTAGTGTCATCATTACAACTGTTATAATTATCAATATCATTGTTATTATTATCATCATTATCATTGTGTTATCATTACTATTGTCAATGTTCAGTATCCTCATTATTCTTACGTTCATTTTACTATCATCAGCAGTGCCATCATCCTCATCATTATCATTATCATCAGTGATATTATTTTTACTATTATCATCATCATTATTACTATTATTGTTGTTGTTATCATTATTATTATCATTATTATTATCATTGATATCATTATTGTTATTGTTATTACTATCACAGTTAACATTACTATCATTATCATTATCATTATTATTATCATTATTATTTCTTTATTATCATTATTATTTCTATTATTATTATCAGTATTGTTGTTGTTGTTACTACAAGTTTAATCATTATTATTATTATCATTATTATTATCTTTGTTATCATCACCGTCATTATCATTATCGTCATCCTCATTATTAGTAGTGTCATTATCATTATTACTATCATTTTTTATTTTTGCTATCATATCATTATCATCATTACTATGATTATCATATCTATTATTATTATTTTCTTTAATATGATTTTTTTTATCATTATTACTATTGTTATAATCATTATTTTATTATTACTATTATTGTTATTATCATAGCTACTACTACTACTTCTATTAAAATTTTTACTTATATCATCATCATCATCATTATCATCATCACTGTTATCATTATTATTGTCATTACTACTATTACCATCGTTATAAATGTTATCATTATTATCATTATTTTTTATTACTATCATTATCATAATTATAAATTTCATTAGTCATTATCATCATTGTTGTTGTTATTGTTATTATCACTATCATATTTTTTTCATCATTACTAATACCAGTTTTACTACAACGATAATTACCATTACTATTGCCGTCACCATTATCATCATTACCACGATTACATTTATTATCATTTTTGATATTTAAAAACAGTAACCTTCCTAGAAGCAATAAGTCATTTATAATTGTTAACACTGTCATTTGTTTTATACACTGATATCATTTTTTTATGTTATATAATTGTAAATATTTTTTTGTCTGCAGGTAAGCAAAGATAGCAGTTGCTGGTGACTTAAGGAAAAGTAAGTAGTTTTTATTTCTGTATTTTCATCCTCAAATAGATTACCTAAAAAGGACTAGCAAATGTTTGGTGGGGAAATAATCAGCTAAAAGCAGTGAAAGGGAAATATAGAAGATGATTGGAAAGGTTGAATGGAATGAAGGATAAAAAAGATAAATGAAATTGATTAAATGATATTTGATCATACAGGGGATTAAATGACATACAAAAAACATGGAGTCAGATGTAAATAGGATTCAATTTCACCGTTTTGTTTTTTTTTCCGTTTTTTTTTTAACATTTATTCGTTATTATACTACCTACCTCATTATATAGAGTAGATTTAGATCATTTACAGCAAGGCACAGCAAAAATTAAAAGGGTTACTTAGAATAATTACATGCACTCAATGCATTACCCGGATATTGCATGACGCTGCCCTGTGTTGCAATACAGGATGTTGCAAAATGTCGGTTTCTAATCTATCTAAATGCTTAATCTTATTTAGAAAGATTTACACTGAATAAAAAAACGTTCCAATACATTACGGTATATTTACGTAAATAAGTCATATCAAACCGCATTGCAACACATTATATTGTACGTGTATCATATCACATCAACTTACATATGGCATCTACATTGCAATCTGTTCTGTTTTGTCAAATTCAAAAACTATTTTTTTTATACCAATTCCTCAAACAAAATAATGTTAAAGGGATTTTTTTAATCAGCTCATGCTTTATGAGTATAATAGTTATTTTTATTAAAACAGTTTCCTAACTAGAATGGGAATGTTAGATGTCCCTGAACAGTGGAAATAGATAGATAGATAGATAGATGAATAGATGGATGGATATATATATATATATATATATATATATATATATATATATATATATATATATATATATATATATACATACATATATATATATATATATTCATTTATTCATATATGTATATAGATAGATAGATAGATAGATAGATAGATAGATACATAGATACATAGATACATAGATACATATATACATATATATAGATAGACAGATAGAGAGATAGAGAGATAGATAGATATACAGACAGATAGATAGATAGATAGATAGATAAATGAATGTATAGATATATGGAGAGATGGATGGATATATAGATAGATAGACAGATAGATAAAATAAATAAATAAATAAAAGAAATGAGCATCGGTTTGCGCATATGTTATCGATGAAAAGTCTGAACACCCCATAAATTATTTCTAAATGTATCAATAATCTATTTTGATGACACAGGCAAGAATAGCTCTTAAGGACAAAGAAATATCGTTTGTTTTCTCTCTCTCTCTCTCTCTCTCTCTCTCTCTCTCTCTCTCTCTCTCTCTCTCTCTCTCTCTCTCTCTCTCTCTCTCTCTCTCTCTCTCTCCTCAAATGAAGGATAACGGTTTCCTTTTCGTTTCCTCAATCAAAAATTCAATTAAGCGTCAAGCAATTTTTTTTCCGGACAATTGAGCATCAACATTAGCGAAGCAAAATGCAAATATTGCATCTCAAACTCTCTGGCACAAAGCGTTTAAAAGGACTCAAAGCATTTAGAAAACGAGCGCAAACACGGGGCTCACTTTCATCACTTTCTGCCTCATCACTACTGCTTTCACTGTCATCGCCGTTTCTTTTTGTCATCGCCATTCTTATCACCATTACTTTCAGCATTAGCGCTAGTCATCAACTTCACCATCATCATTACTTTCGGCATTATCGTCAGTCATAATCTTTATTTTCACCATATCATCATCATCTAAACATCACCACCATCATCATCATCTTTGCCATCACTCCTAC